>NC_053156.1:6349178-6364777 GCF_016835505.1 Polypterus senegalus
TTCACGACTTGATTCCATCTCCGGTATGGCTGGGTTCTCTTTTTGATTAGTTTATCTGCAAATCTTTATCACAGCCCAATCTCTGGTTCAACTTCAAATGCTGTCATCTACGACGCACTAGGAAAAAAAAGCTTTCACCTGCAGATGTAAAGACTTCAAAAACACTCATTTAAATAGTCAGCATGTTAATTCTTCAGTGGTAGCTACTTATGGATCCAAAAAATAATATGTCATAAGATCTGTTTCGTTGGGGGTATCCTTATTAAAAATATTGCTAGCAGTAAAACAAACGGTCATTTCAATCCAGTCTGTGCTTTTCTGAGTCAATTTGTCTTTAAACAGTCAAGTAGAGTTTAAAATTGATAAGCACAAAGTTCAAGTCTTCCTTTATAGCTTTTTCCAGTTTGGCTGCGGTAGCAATTTCCATTTAATTGAAAACATATTCCAAGTCATTATTAAAATAAAGTCAATCTTAATGTATTACAAAAGAAAATGTACTCAATACTAAATCATTACAAAAAGTGGTCCCAATAATATTGGCATAATATTCAAATTACCTGCATTTGTTCCATAATAATTGAAAAATAGCTTCAAAAAATAGTTTTAAAATCTAAACTGGTTTCAAAATTTATAATTTAAACAAAATTAAACATACTTCTACCAATACAATACTTATACTTATACCACAACCCTTACTCCTTATTGACACTTGTGTCAATATTGCTGTTAATATCTTACAAGTAGAGGAGATGTGGAGCAAAAGGGGATCTGAAATTGATCCCATTAATATAATAATTTAATAAAAAACACATTTTATAGCTCTCTTACAGGGAAGACAAGCACGTCCAGGAATAGAGAACAAACAGAAGCAAAGAGAAGGTCGAGTATTTATTATTTAAAGAGCCATGCTCCGTGGAGGTTGGTGTAAAAAAGACTTCAGCCAATTATTATAAATTTGTCTTAGTGTTCATTGTACCCCTTCCCCTAAATCAATGCCAACTATCTACCTGCAATCTCCAAAGAACATCTCATAGTTAGCATAGCAAGCAGAGTCAAGAAAGAAATCCACAATCTGGACAGGTAAATTCTTAATTATTTTCTCCTTTTTGACATTAAATATAACAAAAACAATTAAGCTCCACATTTCCTCTCCCATGTATCTAATCATAAAGCATTGTTCAAATCTACAAAGTCCTAAGAACATTTTTCTTTTTACACAAGGTGTTCACATTTGAGTATATTTGGACCATATCTAAGATTAACAAGGTCAGTGAAGTAAAATAGTTTATTCCTTCCCACTCAAAGTCCCCTAAATTATTTCAAAGGTTATTTAGCAGCAAAAATGATCTTGGACTTCATCTCTAGCCCCTTATAATCTGCCATCTAAAGCTTAAAGTTTCTTTAAATGTATCCCAAGTATTCTTTTCTTTCTGGTATTACTAATTATTTTATTAATTAAAGTACCACATACATTTGGATCTTAGTTTTTAGAATCTTAATAAAATGTCTCATTCATTATTTCATTAATGCATCAAAATATAAAAGTGAACCTTGCATTAGTTTTGTTGTGATCCCAGTATTCTAATATCTTTCACACAAACATGTCGATATTACACACAAAGGAAATGAGGAAAGAAATCAATATATCCGAACGCCCCATAATGTAAAATGTGCCTATATTTATTTTCTATGATGCCCTCTTTGAGATTAGCACATTCCCACCCATTTTTAGAATGAAGAATCCACTTCTTTGTCAGGTACATTTTCCCAGAATTACGAACTAAGGAAGTACTTTAAATCTATTTCAGTTATATACACTGATTTCTTTTGCCCATAACCTTCTGTCCAAGACAGTTGATCTTCTTCACGTTCTTTCATTATGATCTTTCAGATCAGTTTATTACATGTTTTTCAGAATGTTGACAGTCTGTTTTTCTCTTAGTTAACCCCCCTTTTCATACTTTTTTTATAGCATATTTTAGCATGGACCACTATCTGGACTGGAAGCCATTGTTGTTCTTCAGCTTCATTACTATTTTAAAGAATGTCTCCTGCAAATGAAATGTACTCGTTTTAATTTAATTTTTCCTTACATCAGAGTCTGGCCAGTACTCAAATGAAAGAAGTGCTCGTACAATATTGTGCCTAATCTGGAGACTTTTTTACACCACCTGTTCATATCTTTTTTGAATTTGAATTTCAACATTTACATTCTCATGCACATTAATATCAATCATTTCATTCTTTCAAACCACATCACATATTTCACACAAACGCACTTGAACTTGTTTCACATGCACTCACAGGGATCCCTTTAATACACTATATAACATACATAAAATCACCCAAACCATTGTATCACGCTCAACCTTACCCAAGTATTATCACTTATTATTTTTTGTTACACACTATATTTGGAGACAATGCAGCAAAGGAATCAGACAGAGAAAATGAATTCTGAAGAAGAGGAAGTTCCATTCTCACTTAACATTACCAATCAGGACAAACGAATATAAAACAGCCTCTCATGACGTTAGCTGGTGTTAACCCTAGGAATCATAACACGATCCTACTCAGCACGAAACAGCGCTGGTTTCTAGATCAAGGAGACTCCATTGGCGGAATGACTCAGCAACAGCGAGGAATTGCTTCCATGGCGATCCTATTCCTGCGTCAATTAGGGCAAATCCAACTATCGAGAAATCATGTGATTCGATACCACAGCAAGACGGCACTCCCAGCAAAAAGGTTAAACTGTCACTGAGAATATGAACTCAAAACAAATAACGTGTAAGCTTCAACATAAAATCACATATAAGCTTGAATCTTAGCATAAGTACTAATCACTGCGCCTCCACACACTCCACTGTAATAATCCCCATAATGCACAATTTCACATACACACATCACAAGAAAAAGAAGAGGACAGAAGGAAATTGAAAGACATTGTTTCTCTTATATTTTATAGTTATCAAAAGAACATTTTTCCTTAAGACTTGATCAGGGTCCAAAGGAAAGATGCCTCGCATATTTTATAACCATTTGTATAATTAAAATTGGATGCGCTTTTATTTTATCAAATGTTACACATACTCAAATTTGTTTTCACCCATATTTACTCAGAGCCCTGGAAATTTATATACAAAATTCATTTTAACCCATTTTTTAGTCAGGAGCTCTGGAAATTTATATGCACAAGGCAGTTTCAGCAAATCATAATTGAACTACATTACCCAGAAGTCTCCATGTTTCGCTTTCTTACTCCCAAACACACACACACGCACACCCACAGAACAAACAACAGGCACGCTCACACATTTTCAGTACAAGCATATCTACACACACACACAGAGAACAATTAGCGCTCACGCACACACATTGAATAAGTTCAGCACAGACATATTCACACACACAGACATTAGCGAGCGTCAGGTACCTTTGAAGTTAAATACAGTGCACTTTTTCCTTTTAACGCATATAATTATATAATTTTTCCCACAAATATATGTACAAATATATACACATAATCTATATACTCAACTCATTTTTCTATCGCTTCATTTTTCTTTTGGTGCTTTCCTCCTACAGTTTTCTGAAGGCTGCTTTACTTATCAGACTGTAAAAACGGCTCAAATTGTTTTTAACAGGGAGTAACATGAAGCACAAGTATTTGAATCAAGTGACATTTTCAAAACTTCACATTCTAGCATCCACATTTTAATTATAATACTTTTCCAATTTACCAAATGCTCTCACTAATTTTCTATATTTACGTCAATTATGCTTTCTTGATAATTTTACAAAATCCTACTGCTGCAAGGAATGAAACCCATGCCAACCAAAAGTACTTAAATCATGGTATTCAATTTATTTTAAGCAATCTTGTCAAGTGAACTATGTTAATGCTTTTCTGGATATATTTTTGTAATATACTCTTTCTCTGATCTTTAGTTTATATTCATCTTAATTAACTACTTTGGCTTTCATATATTTATTTGCTGTACCTCCTAACGGTGACATCATCTTGATAAAAATCTTTAGTTGCCTCGTCTAACTCTGTACTTCATTCTCAAGCTGCTCTAAAGGGGACTTTTAGGGAGTTCCCTCCAAACAAGTCTTTGACCAATAAGCTTTTCATGTGGCGCTAAATATGTCGCTCTGTTATTCTGCGAACGATAAAACCTGAAAGCCATTGGCATAGCATTTTCCCAAATAAGACCAGTGTCTTCGCAGGTTTTAACCATCATTTTTTTATAATCCCATTTTTTCGGTCCACCATTTCCTGTGTTAGGGGTGGCACCCACAGCCATATATTTGTATTATTCCACTGCTCCGTGTCTGCTGCTGCCTTGGAGCTGATTTGATCTTTCGTTCTTTTAGTTCGTTCTGTACTGTTTCTCTCTTTTCTCCTAATTCTTCCTCCTTATTTTTCACCGCTATTTGCCCTTTAAATTTTCCTTTTCCTTCTATCAACTTATACGACATACCTAACGGCAGTGTTACTGGGGTTCCACGCCCTATCTCTCCGTTACCAAAACACCAACTCGCTCCTTCTAATGTGTTTCTTTTCATTGCTTCCCCCATAAACATCTGCATTATGTTCAGTTCCGTTTTCCTCTTATTTTCCCTTTTTTCGCTCACATCTTCTGTTTTATAATTTTTTATGTGCTCTATCATTTCTTTGCACAATTGCAGACTAAATGAATCTTTTTGGGGCCAGCAGCATTTAAAACGTTTTGTTCTCTTATGCCATTTTTTAGATGATTTTTCAATAAGTTCTTTGTGGAGGAGGTCATTACGCCCCAATACATCCACAGGTAACTCGCTGGCACTCATTTTAACCCCCTGTAGCCGTGGGTTTCCTATCACCAATCTTAATTTTGAATTTCTATTTAAATTTGGTTTGATTTTACACAGGATCTTCCTTAGTGTGACTGCTGGCAGCACAAATCTCCCAACAGCGACACCAATTTACTGGTAATGTAAAATTATTTAATAGGAATTATTTATCATCACAGCGATGCTTTCAAGTTACAGTTTTTAAGTTAGGGTCTTGATTCTTTAGTTGTATTTTATGAATCTGAGGCAGTGCTCTGACTATCGACTGAACATTCTAACTTTGGACATTAATGCATTTGATTCAGTGATCTTATTTCAGGAGTGTTAACATGAAATGTCATTTTATATATTACCCCTCATCAAGGCTAATATCATTCTTGATACTTTACTTCATATTTTTATACTTTATGTTTAAAGTTTATTTTTTAATTTAAGTGTTATTATCATTGTCACTTGTATGATGCTGAAGTCATTTTGAGGTTAAAGTTCCCAATTTCTCCTATCGGGTTGCACTGAACTTCTTCACTTTTCAGCCCTGCTGTTTCTCTCAGTCGTTTATTCCTGTTATTTATGCTGAGATAAATATTGTGTAAGTTCACTTGTCTTCCTTTTTATAGACACAACATAAATTCTTATGGCTTTCTTTCACTTACTGTATATTTTTCAAATGGCTGTGGGTTGTTGTAGAGCACAATGGCTCCTGCTACTTCATACACAGAAAGTGTAAGAGAGTTAAAAATCTAATGACACAATACAGAGGTGTGCGCTCAGTCCTGTGTTTTGATATTTTATATCTTTGTAATGAATGCTTTAGTGAGGATTTGAAAACAAATTTCTTTAAGTGATCATTAACAAAGACCTGACGCTTGATATCTGTGTGTTTAGATAAACCTCAGCATGTTGATTTCAAACACGTGAAAGTTCTTTGTGTCAAGTCGTGTCACTAATCCAGACAATACTGTGACTGTCCACTCAGATCCTAAATTTGATTCAGCTCATCGTATTTCCTGATTGTGATGTCTGTTCAGGTGAAATGCCATTATATAAATACACACAGCTGAAGTCATTTTGTGTTAAATTTCTTGACTTTGATCTCTGGTGTCAGGTTCTCGTCTCAGGTTTATTTTATTGATTCCCTTGATGGCATTTCTTTTCCCCTAACCACAGACTGACGAGCTGCAGGTTACACAATCTGCTGCACTCATAAAGTTGTTGAAAGTGTCTCCCTTCCCAGAATTCTCTTTTCTGACCTGGTGCACTAATATTGATTATCAATTTGTCTTTGTAGTATTGATGCAACATATGAAGAGAGCACAAAAAATAAAAAGATCAAATTAGACACACTCTAAAATGATTTTATTTTGTTTTTTATCATGTTCTTTAAATTGTTAAAATGTTTTTTTTTACCTTATTAATGCTCTACGATTTAACACTAGAATTACCAAAGCCTTCAAAAAAAGTGTAAAGCGTCTTTTGTCTTGTAAATGTGCCAATCAGGACAAGCAGCAAATAGCCTACCATTACATCCCCCCACCGCCGCAGAACGGGCACAAAGCACTCCCAACTCATGCCCTCATTATCTGGGAGAGAGAAGTGCTGGAGTTTTAGAATGGAAATAATAGATCGTTATTTGGAACACAAGCATTTAATGTCTGTTCCATTTCTACAATAATCTGTGTAAACATATCATTAAAACAGAAACATTTTCATATTTTAATAATAAATGGTGAAATGTAGACATAAACTATATAATGTGTGAAGCCTGAAGTCCAAAGATCAAATAAACACTTTCACAAAACGTTCAAGGACAATACAACAGCTTCCATGGCGCAGCAGTAAGAATTGCTGACTTGTAATCAAGAGTCACCGGATCGATCCCGACTGTCTTATATATTTCCGATTTGAGTAATGAGCTGCTCTTATTGTTAATTGTGACAGATAGGGGGCGCTATCATCCCCTTGAACCATCAGACCAGACACCAGACACCAGATAAAAGTCCAAAATATTGACTTTTTATTATAATAATGTGCACAAAGCACCCCCCACTCCACTATACTCATAACCAATAACAATAATCAATACAATACTATAATCCTCCAGTCCCAGACGCGTCGTCCCCCTTCCTCCCAAGTCAGCTCCACGCTGGAATCTCCCACAGTCCTTTTTATAGTTCTTCACCCGGAAGTGTTTCTTTCTCTTTGTCCATGTGACTTTGCAACACTTCCAGCTCAGATAAAAAACTCTTTTTTCTTCAACTCAGAAGTACGTCTTTTGTTCTGTCCACGTGACTGGGACGTATTTCCGGGCTGTAGTGAAAATATTTCTTGAGCTTCCCTGCAGCGTCCTTTGGCGGCCCCTATGGTATCCAGCAGGGCTGTGAATAAAGACTCCATTGTCCAGGATTCCCTGCTAGCATTCGGGGCACCTCCATGCTGCAGGGAGAGCTCCATCTGACAGCCTGGGAGTATTGGCTGGGATGAATGGCCGGCCATATACCACAGTACTCCCCCCCAGCGAAGAACCATGGTCTTCCTCCAGGAGGAGCTATTGGTCGGGCCTTGGCAATGTCTTGAATACTCCCGGGAGAACCTAGGGGAAATATTATATTAATAAAACATTTTATCTCCTTTCCTCCGAGGACAACTTCACCATATGTGGCCCAGCCGGCAGCATTCGTAGCACAGACACCACCCCCCTGTTTGTATCCCTCTGAGAGACTGGAAACACTCGGGAAATTCTGGCTCCGCCCCTTTTTCAACTGAGGACTGTTCCACCGCCACACCTGAGCTCTCAGCTCTCTTTTCTAGTTTGTCAGGAGACCCCCGTTTCTCTTTTGGAATCTCCTTTCTATTCTGGAGCTTGCGTATAAGGGAGCCTCTTTACTGTCTGTACCCCTTTTGCCTTGAAAATAACCAGCTTCACTGTCTTTAGGATCGCTTTGTTCCAGGAGACAGCACTATTCAGCTGCTCCAGCTCAATTGATCCTTCCAACGGACACTCAGTCGTTTTACCACAATCTTTTGTAGGGCTTGCAGCTACTTGGCACCCGCTATTTATTAATCGCAGGCCTGGTTCACACTGCGTCCCTCCATTATGTACGGTACAGGTCTCGCTTACCTGTACCACCGAATCAATCATTACGGGAAGCTCTCGACTAAATTGCCGTAGGTATTCCTCCACCATTCTCAAAGGCACTTCGGCCGGTGCTTCCAGCTCCTCAACGATCTTCTTTATTATCATGGCAATCTGCAAAAAGCTACTTACGGGCTGGATTAATTTTTCCAGCTCCCGCAAGTCCATAAAATTAGTTAATTTGACTGGAGGCAGGCCCAAACTATCACTCGCCTTACCATCCGGCTGGGAGCCAATGAGCACACCCGCTCCTGGCACGTGCTCAGTTGGGTTGTGCACAGGCTGCTGGGATTTGGAGTTCTCATTATCAGAGGACCGGGTCGCCATCTTTGGCTGACTGTGATCCACCTGTGTTAATTTGTGGGCGGACCGACCAGTCATTTCCCGGCCCTCCTTACCTTTTCGTGGGGTGAGCGGTACTTCGCTCACCTCCCCCTTCCCCTTCAGAAAGATCAAGTCCATCGAAATCGTAAGCAGCAGGACGGTGACCTCCTCCTTCCCACAATCCTTCGGGATGGGTCACATGTCCCTCGCTGGCACCCGACATGCGGAAATCCTTTGTTTCGTTCATCTGTCCGAACGAGAGCGCACCACCGTCTTTCAGAGTTTGTCCTGTCTCCTGCAGACCCTCCGGATTACCTTCTCAGAGGTATGTGTACGGTACAAAATGAGTTATTTTAAAGCTGTTATCTACAACGTTCCCTACACATCACTCGTTGTAGTCTTCTTTGTCCGGAGGCCTGTTCTGATCTGTGTAGTCACTCTGTAGCTCATACCTAGTGTCAGCCATGATGAACATGGATCCTCCGCTGGTGCCGTCGCTCTGCTTTGCTTTCTTCTTCCCCATGACGGACTTGGTAAATCGGGGTTCTGGCGATTTTCTCTGCGTGTCTTGACGCAGTCTTCTTAAGGTTTTTCTGTCCACAAAAATTTTTCCAGGTCTTCTGCCAAATTGACAGCCAGTGAATCTTGTAGACTACACCACTGTGACAGATAGGGGACGCTATCGTCCCCTTTAACCCTCAGACCAGACACCAGATAAAAGTCCAAAATATTGGCTTTTTATTATAATAATGTGCACAAAGCACCCTCCACTCCACTATACTCATAAACAATAACAATAATCAATACAATATAATAATCCTCCGCACCCAGACACGTCGTCACCCTTCCTCCCAACTCAGCTCCATGCTGCGATTTCCCACAGTTCTTTTTATAAACCCAGAAGTGTTTCTCTCTCTTTGTCCATGTGACTTTGCAACACTTCCGGGTAGGATAAAATACTCCTTTTTCTTCAACCCAGAAGTATGTCATTTCTTCTGTCCATATGACTGGGACGTACTTCCGGGCAGTAGGGAAAATATTCCTTGAGCCTGCCTGTGGCATCTTCTGGCCATGCCCATGGTATCCAGCAGGGCTATGAATAAAGACTCCATTGTCCAGGATTCCCTGCTGGCATTCGGGGCACCTCCATGCTGCAGGGAGAGCTCCATCTGGTGGTCTGGGAGTATTGGCCGGGATGAACAGTCGGCCATATACCACAAAATATTATGCAATAAACACAAATATTTGATTTGCATCTCTGACAGCCGCTCTAAATGTATAGTACTTGTAAAAGTTACTGTTTTTTTTTCCACTTTTATTCTCTGCAGTAGGACTGCACCCGGCAAACATTAGGAGCGGCCCGTTGATATCTCCATGGGACTAAAGACTCTACAGTACACGACCATAGAAACTAATTGGGTAGAAGAAGGCTTGTTCATTTGTTCATTTACACTCTTCCTGTGTTTTAGACAGATCAGCAGCCATCTACACACCACATTGTGAACTCCCACTCCCTGTAGTTTGATACCCAATGTCTCATGTGGTACCTTATCAAATGCTTTATGAAGACTGAATAAGTAACATCATTTCAACAGGTCTGATCATATCTTTTTGTTGTTTCCTCAAAGAATTCAATCATATTACTAAGATATGACCACCGTTGACTGAACCAATACTGATTTTTCAGTAAAAGACCTGTCAAAGTGTCTGAAATATGATATCCCAACTTCCCCCACATTTTGCTTGCTGGGGAACCTAGAGGATGTCCCGATTGAAACAAATTTGGTTCACGTGGTTCTCACTGCCATATGCATCGCTAAGAAAACTATCCTCATAAACTGGAAAAACAAAGATAATCTTTGCATTAACCAGTATAGAAATCTTTTATTGGATCATATTACACTTGAGACAGCCTCTGCCTCCACTTCAAATCAATCTCTCTGGGCTCCTTTGATCGGTTCCATCACATAGCGATGATGGAGGGTCATTGATATGGTACTGCGGGATGCTGTGGTTGATGTGGTGGAGAGTCTGAGCTTGGAGTATCTGGAGGATCCCTGGGGTGGGTTCACTAGGTGGGTCTTGGGATGGGGGGCTGCAGCCCGACTCTGGTGGTGATTGGGTTACCTCCGGGGTGGGCTTCTGGTGGTTGTGTGTGGGGCCTTAGGGGGGTCTTGACGGTGGCTGCGGGTCGCTGCCTAGTGGCTGCAATGCCCCTGGGTTGGTCTGGGTGGGGGCCTGGTGGCTTGGGGTATGAGGGCAGCCGTCCCCGGATGGGGATATGGGTGGGGCCTTGTGGATTGGGTCCTGGCATGTACGCTGCCGGGAAGAGGGCTGGAACATGCGGCAGTTCCACCATGGGGGAGGGGGATGTCCGGGAGGGGGAGGATCCAGCTTTACCTGGGTGTCTTATGTCTTACTTAATCTGAATGTTGAGTAAATGTGGGGATGGGAGTAAATATTCTGCTGGGGTGGTGTGGGTTGGTGGCCTCAGACTCCGTGGGGCTCTGTGATGCTGCTGCTTCGGGACATGGCTAGATGGGCTGGGGCCTCCGTGCCCCGGGTGGATTTTGGGAACGGAGGTGCCTATTGGGGCCAGTAGGGGAGCTGGCTCCCTGGAGGGCTCAGGCCCCTCAGCCGTTCCTCCCCATCCTCAGACATTTCCTCCTCCTGCTCCTTCACATCATCACACAAACATGCACATAGGGCCTTGGGGTGTGGGTAAGTCAGGGGGTGCGGGTATGGATCCCATTTCCGCAGTCCTGTGGCAGCCTACCCCCCAATTTTATTTGCACATTAAACACTTCCACAAAAAACATTCCACACAAATGCACACTTAGGGCCTTGGGAGTGGGCACACTCAACGGCATCCGGTGGGGGAAATTTCAGCCTCACTCCGAGTGCCAGTGTCCACTTCCAATTTTAAACTGCACCTAGTCACGGAGAGTTTTGGTGGGGAAGTGGGACTGTGTGTTGGCATCAGCTGGTGTAGGCCACATGGTGCCGGCACTGCCCGCACCCCCCCAACCACAAAATGCACCTTATCAGCACACACCAACACTACATTAGAGCAGGCGGAGGGAGACTAGAGGTCTTATTACACCTCTGATCTCAGTTAGCTGCACGGGGCTGGAGGCTAGGAGTGGGAGCTGGCTGTCTGCCTGTGGTCTGGAGTGGTGGGTGGCTTTGCTCTGCGTTGGACGGGGGTGCCTGCTCATTATTACCCCTGCGAACGGGCTAACTCTGGCATCCAGGAATGGTTGTACCTCAGGTACAGCAGCACCGGGACCAGAGTTAGGTAGGGTGTGTGTGGGGAGTGTCAATGGGTGTCTGGCGTACATACTTGTAAGTCTTGGGTTGTATGTGTATGTGAGAGCATGAGGGAGGGAGTGTATGACTGTGTTTGTGTGTGACTGTATATGTCAGGTGGGGTTTTGGACTCCTCCCCTCTCCTGGGACATCTGGCAATACTACAACATCTTTGCCTACCCTCTCCCTGCCTTAAGCATCTGTCTGGTCGCTCCCGGTGGCTGCCTGGTGGGATCTGGGTCCCTGGGCTCTGTTGGGTCCTCGGCATCGTGGGTCGACCTTGGGTCCCGGGCTGCTGGGTTCCGGGCCCGGCCGACTCGGGGGTGAGCGGCTGCGAGTGGGCCTGAGGGCTTGCCGTTGATATCTCCCGGGACTCTGCCGGCTGCTGGTTGTGGCCCCGGGTGATCCTCTGCCTCGAGGGGGTTGGGGCTTCTCTGGTGATGGCCTCCCTGGGGTCTCCGCGCTCTGGGGTGACCTCTGGATCTCTGGGCTTGGAACTCCCTCCATCTTCTGCACGTTTTTGGGGGCAGGTCTGTGGCCCTTCACACTCACTATTGGATGCTCCTATAGAGAAACCTTACACATACAAGCGTGCGTACGCACACAGGTGCTCACATAGTGATTTCATACGTATGACGTGGACATCTTCAGCACATGATCTAAGGTTGTGGTTGGTCCTAAATGCCTTAGTAATAATTACTGTGTGATTATCAGCAAACATTTTTACTTGTATATATCTTCATGTAACTGATGCAGCAATGTTTTTGTCTTGTGGTTTGTTTTCTTTTGTGTGTTCCCCTCTCTTTCTGCAGGTCTAGAAGCAGATTCTGGTTCATTTATTGTTTATTCTATACAATCCCCTTCCACCTTTACCTCCATCTCTTCCTTCTCTCACTTCTTTTTCTTTCACTTTTGACTCCGTGTCCGGTTCGAATCTTAAAAACATCTGAAAATATTTTTAATAAAGTTTTGGTATCAGGCGTGACGTCAGCAGAAGCTGTAACTCTCCACCTGAGAGAAAAACTGCAAGGCTAGTCGCCAGCATTCAGACATCAATTCTGATTGCTTCACAGCCGAACAGGACACGGTAAAAAAAAAAGATTTTTCAGTAAAAGTCCTGTCCTTGCCATATGCTGCTCAAGCTTCTTCTTTGTAATTGCTAGCATGAACTTTCCTACAATGCATGATAAGTTTACTGGCCCATAGTTACTTGGCCAGTTTTTTTATACTCTTTCTATATAATAAGATAGTATTTGCAAAGCATCTGCACTGATAGACCAGAAAGAAAAAAGAGTTGCCAGCTTCCTGGAGCTCAACTTCAAACAATAGAACATACCAGTCCCATGCCACCGCTGCTTGGCACAGGAACTCTGTGAGCGAAAGGCATCAAAGCTGTAGACGTGGTGGCAGTCTTGTTTTGCGCTGGAACTTTGAAATGGTAAATTGCTGGCTGAGCTTTTCAGTACATGAAGTTAAATACGCATCGCTACAGAATCTGTGATGCAAGTGGCTAGCGCTATACACTTGGGGGGCCGTCCCTGTCACTCCCCTAACTGTGGTGCATAGTGAGGGGCACAGCAAGCTTAATCCAGCACAAGATATGATGAATACATGCAGAACAAACAAGTCCTTCCATAATTCAAGTCCTTCTCACTAGGCTAAAAGACAGTTGGAGAGGAATACAGCACATAAGGCGAAAGAAGACCCCAAGGCGTTCCTTCAGTATTTTAGTAGTAAAAGAACAGTTAAGGAGGAGGTCAAGTTCATCAGGAATAGTAAAGGGGAATTAAAAGATACAGACAATGAAATAGCGGATGCCCTAAACTTACATTTTTCTGAGGTGTTTACAAGTGAGCAAGTGGATAACCTCAGAGCAGTAACAGGGACTACTAAGGAGGTACTGAGGGATTTGGAAATTAGAGGGAGAAGTGCTGCTCAGATTAAATAAGATGAAATCAAACAAATCACCAGGCCCAGATAATATTTATCCTCGTGTTCTTAAGGAGGTTATTGAGTACATATATAAACCCTTGACACGTATTTTTAGGAAGTCACTGTGCACTGGAGAGATTCCAAAGGACTGGAAAATGGCAAATATCATCCTATTATATAAAAAGGGTGACAGGGCAGATACAAGCAACTATAGGCCAGTAAGCAACAAGCATCACAGGAAAATTAATGGAAGGAATTATTAAGGATAAGATTGAGCAACACATGGCAAGGACAGGAGTTATTCTGAACAGTCAGCATGGGGTCAGAAGAGGGAGGTCGTGTTTTACTAACATGTTGGAATTCTATGAGGAGGCAACAAAAGGATACGATCAAAGTGGAGCTTATGATATTATTTATCTGGACTTTCAGAAAGCATTTGATAAGGTGCCACATGAGAGGTTGGGCATCAAATTAAAAGAAGTGGGAGTTCAGGGTGATGTTTTAGATGGGTGAAGAATTGGCTCAGACACAGGAAGCAGAGGGTGATGGTGCGAGGAACCTCATCAGAACTGGCGATGTTAAGAGTGGTGACCATAGGGGTCAGTGCTAGGGCGCTGCTATTTTTAATATATATAAATGATTTAGATAGGAATATAAGTAACAAGCTGGTTAAGTTTGCAGATGATACCAAGATAGGTGGATTAGCAGATAATTTGGAATCCGTTATATTATTACAGAAGGACTTGGATAGCATACAGCCTTGGGCAGATTTGTGGCAGATGAAATTTAATGTCAGTAAATGTAAAGTATTACACATAGGAAGTAAAATGTTAGGTTTGAATACACAATGGGCGGTCGGAAAATCGAGAGTACACCTTATGAGAAGGATTTAGGAGTCATAGTGGACTCCAAGCTATCAACTTCCCAACAGTGTTCAGAAGCCATTAAGAAGGCTAACAGAATGTCAGGTTATATAGCGCCTTGGTGTGTGGAGTACAAGTCATAGGAGGTTATTCTCAACCTTTATAATGCACTGGTGAGGCCTCATCTTGAGTACTGTGTGCAGTTTTGTTCTCCAGGCTACAAAAAGGACATACCAGCACTTGAAAAGGTCCAGAGAAGAGCGACTAGGCTGATTCCAGGACTACAGGGGATGAATTATGAGGAAAGATTAAAAGAGCTGAGCCTTTACAGTTTAAGCAAAAGAAGATTAAGAGGTGACATGATTGAAGTGTTTAAAATTATGAAGGGAATTACTACAGTGGATCGAGACTTGTATTTTGAATTGAGTTCATCAAGAACAGGGGCTACAGTTGGAAACTTGTTAAGGGTAAATTTCGCACAAACATTAGGAAGTTTTTCTTTACACAAAGAACAATAGGCACTTGGAATAAGCGACCAAGTAGTGTGGTAGACAGTAAGACATTAGGGACTTTCAAAACTCGACTTGATTGTTTCCTGGAGGAAACAAGTGGATAGGACCAGCGAGCTTTGTTGGGCTGAATGACCTGTTCTCGTCTAGATTGTTCTAATGTTCTAATATTCTCATTATGGTAACTTAATGTACCCCTTGTGGGTTGTAAATCCTGGTGGAGGACCAATCAGGTAGTGACATGCGTGTTTACACTGTAAATTATTCATGTATGCGTGAAGTAGATTAGTCAGCAGTGTAAAGTGTGAGGTGGAGTCCGCTTAGAGTACTGGCCATGCCACCGGGGGTGACACCTCCATTCGTGAGTTACTGACTGAGGTGTTCTGAATGGCAGTGATACACTCCTGGCTCTCATGTTTCCACACAGGACATGACCCAGGTGTCCCACTTTTATTTGACAAAATGTGACTTTATTTGATGACAGCTTGTGTTTAGAGAGCACATCACTGTAGCTCATCAGCATGCTGTCATGTATTAAGACTGGGTGTGTAAACTCAGCTGCGTCAAGTTCACGTTAAAGACTTTGTGAAAACACCACAGGTCTTTCACCGTATCCTTAAGGAGACACAGTCCAATGTGTGGGGTCTAAATAAGTCACAGCTGTCATGGTGGGCAAAACTTTAAAAGAAT
>NC_053156.1:6365277-6404667 GCF_016835505.1 Polypterus senegalus
ACAAAAGCTACTTACGGGCTGGATTAATTTTTCCAGCTCCCGCAAGTCCATAAAATTAGTTAATTTGACTGGAGGCAGGCCCAAACTATCACTCGCCTTACCATCCGGCTGGGAGCCAATGAGCACACCCGCTCCTGGCACGTGCTCAGTTGGGTTGTGCACAGGCTGCTGGGATTTGGAGTTCTCATTATCAGAGGACCGGGTCGCCATCTTTGGCTGACTGTGATCCACCTGTGTTAATTTGTGGGCGGACCGACCAGTCATTTCCCGGCCCTCCTTACCTTTTCGTGGGGTGAGCGGTACTTCGCTCACCTCCCCCTTCCCCTTCAGAAAGATCAAGTCCATCGAAATCGTAAGCAGCAGGACGGTGACCTCCTCCTTCCCACAATCCTTCGGGATGGGTCACATGTCCCTCGCTGGCACCCGACATGCGGAAATCCTTTGTTTCGTTCATCTGTCCGAACGAGAGCGCACCACCGTCTTTCAGAGTTTGTCCTGTCTCCTGCAGACCCTCCGGATTACCTTCTCAGAGGTATGTGTACGGTACAAAATGAGTTATTTTAAAGCTGTTATCTACAACGTTCCCTACACATCACTCGTTGTAGTCTTCTTTGTCCGGAGGCCTGTTCTGATCTGTGTAGTCACTCTGTAGCTCATACCTAGTGTCAGCCATGATGAACATGGATCCTCCGCTGGTGCCGTCGCTCTGCTTTGCTTTCTTCTTCCCCATGACGGACTTGGTAAATCGGGGTTCTGGCGATTTTCTCTGCGTGTCTTGACGCAGTCTTCTTAAGGTTTTTCTGTCCACAAAAATTTTTCCAGGTCTTCTGCCAAATTGACAGCCAGTGAATCTTGTAGACTACACCACTGTGACAGATAGGGGACGCTATCGTCCCCTTTAACCCTCAGACCAGACACCAGATAAAAGTCCAAAATATTGGCTTTTTATTATAATAATGTGCACAAAGCACCCTCCACTCCACTATACTCATAAACAATAACAATAATCAATACAATATAATAATCCTCCGCACCCAGACACGTCGTCACCCTTCCTCCCAACTCAGCTCCATGCTGCGATTTCCCACAGTTCTTTTTATAAACCCAGAAGTGTTTCTCTCTCTTTGTCCATGTGACTTTGCAACACTTCCGGGTAGGATAAAATACTCCTTTTTCTTCAACCCAGAAGTATGTCATTTCTTCTGTCCATATGACTGGGGAGTACTTCCGGGCAGTAGGGAAAATATTCCTTGAGCCTGCCTGTGGCATCTTCTGGCCATGCCCATGGTATCCAGCAGGGCTATGAATAAAGACTCCATTGTCCAGGATTCCCTGCTGGCATTCGGGGCACCTCCATGCTGCAGGGAGAGCTCCATCTGGTGGTCTGGGAGTATTGGCCGGGATGAACAGTCGGCCATATACCACAAAATATTATGCAATAAACACAAATATTTGATTTGCATCTCTGACAGCCGCTCTAAATGTATAGTACTTGTAAAAGTTACTGTTTTTTTTTCCACTTTTATTCTCTGCAGTAGGACTGCACCCGGCAAACATTAGGAGCGGCCCGTTGATATCTCCATGGGACTAAAGACTCTACAGTACACGACCATAGAAACTAATTGGGTAGAAGAAGGCTTGTTCATTTGTTCATTTACACTCTTCCTGTGTTTTAGACAGATCAGCAGCCATCTACACACCACATTGTGAACTCCCACTCCCTGTAGTTTGATACCCAATGTCTCATGTGGTACCTTATCAAATGCTTTATGAAGACTGAATAAGTAACATCATTTCAACAGGTCTGATCATATCTTTTTGTTGTTTCCTCAAAGAATTCAATCATATTACTAAGATATGACCACCGTTGACTGAACCAATACTGATTTTTCAGTAAAAGACCTGTCAAAGTGTCTGAAATATGATATCCCAACTTCCCCCACATTTTGCTTGCTGGGGAACCTAGAGGATGTCCCGATTGAAACAAATTTGGTTCACGTGGTTCTCACTGCCATATGCATCGCTAAGAAAACTATCCTCATAAACTGGAAAAACAAAGATAATCTTTGCATTAACCAGTATAGAAATCTTTTATTGGATCATATTACACTTGAGACAGCCTCTGCCTCCACTTCAAATCAATCTCTCTGGGCTCCTTTGATCGGTTCCATCACATAGCGATGATGGAGGGTCATTGATATGGTCCTGCGGGATGCTGTGGTTGATGTGGTGGAGAGTCTGAGCTTGGAGTATCTGGAGGATCCCTGGGGTGGGTTCACTAGGGGGGTCTTGGGCTGGGGGGCTGCTGCCCGACTCTGGTGGTGCTTGGGTTACCTCCGGGGGTGGGCTTCTGGTGGTTGTGTGTGGGGCCTTAGGGGGGTCTTGACGGTGGCTGCGGGCGCTGCCTAGTGGCTGCAATGCCCCTGGGTTGGTCTGGGTGGGGCCTGGTGGCTTGGGGTATGAGGGCGGCCGTCCCTGGATGGGGATATGGGTGGGGCCTTGGGGATTGGGTCCTGGCATGTACGCTGCCGGGAAGAGGGCTGGAACATGCGGCAGTTCCACCATGGGGAGGGGGATGTCCGGGAGGGGAGGATCCAGCTTTATCCTGGGTGTCTTATGTCTTACTTAATCTGAATGTTGAGTAAATGTGGGGATGGGAGTAAATATTCTGCTGGGGTGGTGTGGGTTGGTGGCCTCAGACTCCGTGGGGCTCTGTGATGCTGCTGCTTCGGGCCATGGCTAGATGGGCTGGGGCCTCCGTGCCCCGGGTGGATTTTGGGAACGGAGGTGCCTATTGGGGCCAGTAGGGGAGCTGGCTCCCTGGAGGGCTCAGGCCCCTCAGCCGTTCCTCCCCATCCTCAGACATTTCCCTCCTCCTGCTCCTTCACATCATCACACAAACATGCACATAGGGCCTTGGGGTGTGGGTAAGTCAGGGGTGCGGTATGGATCCCATTTCCGCAGTCCTGTGGCAGCCTACCCCCCAATTTTATTTGCACATTAAACACTTCCACAAAAAACATTCCACACAAATGCACACTTAGGGCCTTGGGAGTGGGCACACTCAACGGCATCCGGTGGGGGGAAATTTCAGCCTCACTCCGAGTGCCAGTGTCCACTTCCAATTTTAAACTGCACCTAGTCACGGAGAGTTTTGGGGGGGAAGTGGGGCTGTGTGTTGGCATCAGCTGGTGTAGGCCACATGGTGCGGCACTGCCGCACCCCCAACCACAAAATGCACCTTATCAGCACACACCAACACTACATTAGAGCAGGCGGAGGGAGACTAGAGGTCTTATTACACCTCTGTTCTCAGTTAGCTGCCGGGGCTGGAGGCTAGGAGTGGGAGCTGGCCGTCTGCCTGTGGTCTGGAGTGGTGGGTTGCTTTGCTCTGCGTTGGACGGGGGTGCCTGCTCACTATTACCCCTGCGGAACGGGGCTAACTCTGGCATCCAGGAATGGTTGTACCTCAGGTACAGCAGCACCGGGACCAGAGTTAGGTAGGGTGTGTGGGGAGTGTGAATGGGTGTCTGGCGTACATCCTTGTAAGTCTTGGGTTGTATGTGTATGTGAGAGCATGAGGGAGGGAGTGTATGACTGTGTTTGTGTGTGACTGTATATGTCAGGTGGGGTTTTGGACTCCTCCCCTCTCCTGGGACATCTGGCAATACTACAACATCTTTGCCTACCCTCCCCTGCCTTAAGCATCTGTCTGGTCGCTCCCGGTGGCTGCCTGGTGGGATCTGGGTCCCTGGGCTCTGTTGGGTCCTCGGCGTGGGTCGACCTTGGGTCCCGGGCTGCTGGGTTCCGGGCCCGGCCGACTCGGGGGTGAGCGGCTGCGAGTGGGCCTGAGGGCTTGCCGTTGATATCTCCCGGGACTCTGCCGGCTGCTGGTTGTGGCCCCCCGGGGTGATCCTCTGCGCCTCTCGAGGGGGGGTTGGGGCTTCTCTGGTGATGGCCTCCCTGGGGTCTCCGCGCTCTGGGGTGACCTCTGGATCTCTGGGCTTGGAACTCCCTCCATCTTCTGCACGTTTTGGGGGCAGGTCTGTGGCCCTTCACACTCACTATTGGATGCTCCTATAGAGAAACCTTACACATACAAGCGTCGACACACACAGGTGCTCACATGGTGATTTCATAAGTATGACTTGGACATCTTCAGCACATGATCTAAGGTTGTGGTTGGTCCTAAATGCCTTAGTAATAATTACTGTGTGATTATCAGCAAACATTTTTACTTGTATATATCTTCATGTAACTGATGCAGCAATGTTTTTGTCTTGTGGTTTGTTTTCTTTTGTGTGTTCCCCTCTCTTTCTGCAGGTCTAGAAGCAGATTCTGGTTCATTTATTGTTTATTCTATACAACCCCCCTCCCCCTTTACCTCCATCCCTTCCTTCTCCCTCTTCTTTTTCTTTCACTTTTGTCTCCGTGTCCGGTTCGAATCTTAAAAACATCTGAAAATATTTTTAATAAAGTTTTGGTATCAGGCGTGACGTCAGCAGAAGCTGTAACTCTCCACCTGAGAGAAAAACTGCAAGGCTAGTCGCCAGCATTCAGACATCAATTCTGATTGCTTCACAGCCGAACAGGACACGGTAAAAAGATTTTTCAGTAAAAGTCCTGTCCTTGCCATATGCTGCTCAAGCTTCTTCTTTGTAATTGCTAGCATGAACTTTCCTACAATGCATGATAAGTTTACTGGCCCATAGTTACTTGGCCAGTTTTTTTATACCCTTTCTATATAATAAGATAGTATTTGCAAAGCATCTGCACTGATAGACCAGAAAGAAAAAAGAGTTGCCAGCTTCCTGGAGCTCAACTTCAAACAATAGAACATATCAGTCCCATGCCACCGCTGCTTGGCACAGGAACTCTGTGAGCGCAAAGGCATCAAAGCTGTAGACGTGGTGGCAGTCTTGTTTTGCGCTGGAACTTTGAAATGGTAAATTGCTGGCTGAGCTTTTCAGTACATGAAGTTAAATACGCATCGCTACAGAATCTGTGATGCAAGTGGCTAGCGCTATACACTTGGGGGGCCGTCCCTGTCACTCCCCTAACTGTGGTGCATAGTGAGGGGCACAGCAAGCTTAATCCAGCACAAGATATGATGAATACATGCAGAACAAACAAGTCCTTCCATAATTCAAGTCCTTCTCACTAGGCTAAAAGACAGTTGGAGAGGAATACAGCACATAAGGCGAAAGAAGACCCCAAGGCGTTCCTTCAGTATTTTAGTAGTAAAAGAACAGTTAAGGAGGAGGTCAAGTTCATCAGGAATAGTAAAGGGGAATTAAAAGATACAGACAATGAAATAGCGGATGCCCTAAACTTACATTTTTCTGAGGTGTTTACAAGTGAGCAAGTGGATAACCTCAGAGCAGTAACAGGGACTACTAAGGAGGTACTGAGGGATTTGGAAATTAGAGGGAGAAGTGCTGCTCAGATTAAATAAGATGAAATCAAACAAATCACCAGGCCCAGATAATATTTATCCTCGTGTTCTTAAGGAGGTTATTGAGTACATATATAAACCCTTGACACGTATTTTTAGGAAGTCACTGTGCACTGGAGAGATTCCAAAGGACTGGAAAATGGCAAATATCATCCTATTATATAAAAAGGGTGACAGGGCAGATACAAGCAACTATAGGCCAGTAAGCTTAACAAGCATCACAGGAAAATTAATGGAAGGAATTATTAAGGATAAGATTGAGCAACACATGGCAAGGACAGGAGTTATTCTGAACAGTCAGCATGGGGTCAGAAGAGGGAGGTCGTTTTACTAACATGTTGGAATTCTATGAGGAGGCAACAAAAGGATACGATCAAAGTGGAGCTTATGATATTATTTATCTGGACTTTCAGAAAGCATTTGATAAGGTGCCACATGAGAGGTTGGGCATCAAATTAAAAGAAGTGGGAGTTCAGGGTGATGTTTTAGATGGGTGAAGAATTGGCTCAGACACAGGAAGCAGAGGGTGATGGTGCGAGGAACCTCATCAGAACTGGCCGATGTTAAGAGTGGTGACCATAGGGGTCAGTGCTAGGGCCGCTGCTATTTTTAATATATATAAATGATTTAGATAGGAATATAAGTAACAAGCTGGTTAAGTTTGCAGATGATACCAAGATAGGTGGATTAGCAGATAATTTGGAATCCGTTATATTATTACAGAAGGACTTGGATAGCATACAGCCTTGGGCAGATTTGTGGCAGATGAAATTTAATGTCAGTAAATGTAAAGTATTACACATAGGAAGTAAAAATATTAGGTTTGAATACACAATGGGCGGTCGGAAAATCGAGAGTACACCTTATGAGAAGGATTTAGGAGTCATAGTGGACTCCAAGCTATCAACTTCCCAACAGTGTTCAGAAGCCATTAAGAAGGCTAACAGAATGTCAGGTTATATAGCGCCTTGGTGTGTGGAGTACAAGTCATAGGAGGTTATTCTCAACCTTTATAATGCACTGGTGAGGCCTCATCTTGAGTACTGTGTGCAGTTTTGTTCTCCAGGCTACAAAAAGGACATACCAGCACTTGAAAAGGTCCAGAGAAGAGCGACTAGGCTGATTCCAGGACTACAGGGGATGAATTATGAGGAAAGATTAAAAGAGCTGAGCCTTTACAGTTTAAGCAAAAGAAGATTAAGAGGTGACATGATTGAAGTGTTTAAAATTATGAAGGGAATTACTACAGTGGATCGAGACTTGTATTTTGAATTGAGTTCATCAAGAACACGGGGCTACAGTTGGAAACTTGTTAAGGGTAAATTTCGCACAAACATTAGGAAGTTTTTCTTTACACAAAGAACAATAGGCACTTGGAATAAGCGACCAAGTAGTGTGGTAGACAGTAAGACATTAGGGACTTTCAAAACTCGACTTGATTGTTTCCTGGAGGAAACAAGTGGATAGGACCAGCGAGCTTTGTTGGGCTGAATGACCTGTTCTCGTCTAGATTGTTCTAATGTTCTAATATTCTCATTATGGTAACTTAATGTACCCCTTGTGGGTTGTAAATCCTGGTGGAGGACCAATCAGGTAGTGACATGCGTGTTTACACTGTAAATTATTCATGTATGCGTGAAGTAGATTAGTCAGCAGTGTAAAGTGTGAGGTGGAGTCCGCTTAGAGTACTGGCCATGCCACCGGGGGTGACACCTCCATTCGTGAGTTACTGACTGAGGTGTTCTGAATGGCAGTGATACACTCCTGGCTCTCATGTTTCCACACAGGACATGACCCAGGTGTCCCACTTTTATTTGACAAAATGTGACTTTATTTGATGACAGCTTGTGTTTAGAGAGCACATCACTGTAGCTCATCAGCATGCTGTCATGTATTAAGACTGGGTGTGTAAACTCAGCTGCGTCAAGTTCACGTTAAAGACTTTGTGAAAACACCACAGGTCTTTCACCGTATCCTTAAGGAGACACAGTCCAATGTGTGGGGTCTAAATAAGTCACAGCTGTCATGGTGGGCAAAACTTTAAAAGAATGAACTTCAGGCATTCACAGCTGTATAAATGAGTGTGCCCGCTGGCAGAGATGCTATCCTGAGTGGTGGGCTTCTTGTTATATTGGCCATGTTGTTGCTCATCTGATTGTTCACTGGACCACCCCGATGACTGTGGTCCTCCAAAATTACATGACATGTTGTAACTCCATCAAAGGGTTTGTTCTCAGTGTTGTACCTGATATCCCCTCACAATATTTATAGACATGGCCCCCTGTACACCAAACGTAGTACAAGGGGCTTCAGGTTCACACGATGTGGCTTACTTTCAAAAAGAATGAGCAGAATGGCTGACATCTTCATTTAGGACATGCTGTGATGTATTTTTCAGGGCATTATTGCCTGTCTTAGTAATTTTTGTGTTGATTGGACCCTTTATATGTTTTATATTCGTATTTCAGAGCCACTAGAAGAACAGCACTTGTGCCTCAGGCTTCATCAGAGACAGACGTTCTACAACTACATCATCAACTTCAATGAACCTCATTACTTAAACTGTACATTTCTAATGTAATTCTTACAAAGGGAGAAATTGTGGAAGGTGATAGTAATTCCTTAGAATAATGTAACTCTTACTACTTGTCCTGACATTAATTGGAAACTTTTATTCAAGTCTGAAGTCTATTGATGAAGCTTGAAAAGTCTTTATCTATACTAATAAAAGGCAAAGCCCTCACTCACTCACTCACTCACTCACTCACTCACTGACTCACTCACTCACTCACTCACTCACTCACTCACTCACTCACTCACTCACTCACTCACTCATCACTAATTCTCCAACTTCCCATGTAGGTAGAAGGCTGAAATTTGGCAGGCTCATTCCTTACAGCTTACTTACAAAAGTTGGGCAGGTTTCATTTCGAAATTCTACGCCTAATGGTCATAACTGAAAGGTATTTTTCTCCATTAACTGTAATGGAGTTGAGCTGGAATGACGTGGGGGGGCGGAGTTTTGTGTGACATCATCACGCCTCCCACGTAATCACGTGAACTGACTGTCAACGCAGTGCGTAGAAAACCAGGAAGACCTCCAAAAAGCGCTTAAGAAAACATGCATTTTATAATTGAGAAGGCAGCGAAACAATAAGAAGTGAGCGAGTGACATATACTACCATATTCATGAGTGTTGCTACCTCGGAAAGAAAGCAAGGTGTAAACCTAAACTTTAAATTAAGTTCATAGACAGGCTACCGCTGGCGTTTCACATACCCACAGGTAATGCGGGATACAAGTTTAATGAGAGGACGCAGGATATAAACGAGAGTTTTGATCACTTTGTAACTAAGTTAAAATTGTAGGTGAAGGGGTGTGCTTATGCAAATTCCGAGAGACTGTGTTTGTGGGGGATTGACAGTTAAGGCGGGTGGGGGAGTCACGTCATCATCTCCCCTCCCACCTCATTTTGCTCTGAGTTGAGCTCAGTTAACGCTGTCTTCCGAAGCAACACGTCAGACTGCCACCAAATACTCACAGAAAAATCCACAAGTTAATACACACGCTGTCTCCAGAGTTTCTACACACTGAATCCTCCAGGCACTACTTACAAAAGGTCACATTGACAATCGTGTTACGTTATTTTTAAAATCTTTCCTTTTCTTAGCACAAGCACAGCCGAGAAGCTTCGATGCATGTGCTCCATAACGCGTTAAAAACAATGCATTTAATCACACTTTGCATTACAAGCAAAGGGGATCATTTGTCAATGCATGATTTCCTGGTACACCGATTACATTGATCAGCGCATCCCGATTCATTTTACCCTCACACCACCTTAGTTTGAGAAGAAGTATGAAAAATATGAGGTTAACACAGAAAAACAGATCACCAATTCAAGCTTTATGAATAATCGATTCACCATCAATAATTGTTTTGGTAAAGCCATCCTCCTTCCATTTTATAATTTTTCCGCCACTAGCCATGATTAAATGAACGGTAAAAAAGTAAGAGCGAAGCGAGGGTGACTTATTTAGGCAGGATATATATGACAGCAACACTCATGACAATGTCAATCATGTTACGTTATTATTAAAATGTTTCCTTTTCTTTTTCATTACTTCTTTAACACACTACTTCTCCGCTGCGGCTGGGTATTTTGCTATATATATAATATATGAATGACCTCCAAAGCGCTGAGACTTTTGATATCATGAGCGTGTGTACAAAACTGGGGTCTCCTGCCCAGCAAAAGTCGAGCAGCCAGCGCGCGTGCATAGCTGTGCCGGCCTTTGAGACGCTGACTGCGCTTCTGCCTTAAGTCAAAGTCAGCAATTTTAATTTTTTTCATCCTCCCCCTGCGCTATAGCCCAGACAAGTGCAAACACAGGACCCCATTTCTACACCACGGCATAATAATATTAAGGCAATTCACACTTTCTTTTGCACGTATACGATTATGAGGTCCTCAGCTCGGATTATGAAGACACGCACAGGAGTGGAGGACTGACAGTGCCATCACAGCCGATTAATGGCGGGGACGTCTCACCAGTCTACACAAGACCCACGCGACTGTCCCCAAAAGGCGATCATAACGTCAGCGAACACATCTCTCTATACTATATAAAAGAAAAAGGCAACTTTCCTTTCTTTACACCTTTTATCCCAAACCAAAGCCTTTCTCTCTTAACACTGCAGAGGACACAAAACTAATTTTCTTTAAATGCCGGTAAGGCACATTACCAGAGGCACAAATTTGAAAGTTCACATAGAAAATGTAATTTCAATGTACCTGTACTTCTTAAAACGTTAATGTTTTACTGTTTAATAACTTATAGACTATAATTTATTATTTTTCCCTTGCACTCAGTGACCAAACCTATACACACACATATAGACACATACAAACATACACACAAGTATATGTATGTGTATATATATATACACACACACATACATACATACATACATACACACATATATATATATAATTTGTGTGTGTGTATGTATGTATGTGTGCGTATATATGATGTAGATAGGTATGTATATATATATATATATGTGTGTGTATGTAGATATGTATATAGATATGTAGATATGAAGATATGTATGTGTATATATGTATATATATATGTATGTATGTATGTATGTGTGTGTGTGTGTGTGTGTGTGTGTATATATATGACAGCAGCAATCCAAGCTGTGAGAAAACAGTAAAAAGGAGGCGTGTCAGACGTCGTGGTACATTTTCTGATGCAGCTGCCGAAAACAACTTTGTGACGCTGCCAAATACACAAAACAATTACTTTGACAATCATGTTACATTATTTTTAAAATGTTACCTTTTCTTTTTCATAACTTCTTTAACACATGACATCGCTGTGAAGCGCGGGTATTTTGCTATATATATATATATCACAGCGACACTCATAACAGTGACAAAACAATTACATTGACAATCATGTTACGTTATTTTCAAAATGTTTCCTTTTCTTTCTCTTTCCTTCTTTAACACACTACTTCTCCGCTGCCAAGCGCGGGTATATATATATATAGATAGATAGAGATATACAGTATATATATATATAGATAGATATGAGAACAACACTCATATCAATGACAAAACAATTACATTAACAACCATGTTACGTTATTTTTAAAATTTTTCCTTTTCTTTTTCATACCTTCTTTAACACACTGCTTCTCCGCTGCGAAGCGCGGGTATTCTGCTATTCTGTAATAAATTGAAAAGCGGGGTGTGTGTTTTTCAAGACGTGTGTAAGAAGTCCTGTAAGTGCAGGTGTGTTTACAAGGCCACATGTAACCAGGATAAGGTTTATTATTAAATAAACATTATTTAAAAAATAATTATTAAAAATCACGAGAAAGTAATCTGGAGTTCTTAAAGCTCTCCAACGTCAATCTGTGATAAAAAGAGTTCAACACCATCATCAGGCACCAGAAAAAGAAGCCTGTAATCTTAAGCTATGGATAGAAAATAACTTTTTCAAACTTAACACCAATAAAACAGAAGTGTTATTGGTCAGCCCAAAATCCCAACTTTCTAAGGCATCCAGTTTCTCTGTTTCTGTTGATGGTCCACTTGTTAAACCGGCTCCTGTTGTCAGAAATCTTGGTGTTTTGTTTGATTCCTCACTTAACTTTGACCTTCACATTAAGTCTCTTTCCTAAATTTTATTCTATTATCTCCGTCACATTGCCAGCCTACGTCCATTTCTGTCCTTTAATGAGGCTCAAACTCTGGTTCATTGTTTCATAAAATCTCGTATCGATTACTGCAATTCCGTCTTCATCGGCCTCCATGCAAAATATACACAGAGGCTACAGTGCATGCAGAACTCGGAAGCCACACAAAGCGTTTTGCTCACATCCCATTGTTCTCTCCCAGCTTCACTGGTTACCGGTGCCATCAAGGATTAAATTCAAGATTCATCTTTTCACCTTCAAAGTACAACATAGCCTTGCCCTCCTCTACCTCACTCAGCTCCTAGCTCCTTACACTCCTTGTCGCTCTCTTAGGTCCTCGAGGAGCAATCTCCTTACTGTCCCACACATCAGACTCTCCACCCTGGGAGGGCAGGCAGCTCCTTCAGTGTTATGGCCCCTCAACTCTGGAACTCTGTTCTTCAGTCTTTCTGAGATTGCTCCTGTTTCTCTACTTTTACATCTCAACTGAAATCCTTCATCTTCTTTGTCTGTTGTGTACAGTTTTTTTACTGTATGTAAAGTGAGTTTGGGTTTGTGAAAGGCTCCCATATAAATGAAAATTATTATTTTTAATAAAGGGGCATCATACTGGCACATGTGCTTCTCGCCTTACACCCGCTGCTGCTTGGGTAATAATAATAATAATAATAATAATAATAATAATAATAACTGGGAGGGATGTGTGTGTGTGAAGTAAAGACACTCGAAGGCTGAGAGAGTGCAATGGACTTGTGTAGACTAGAAAATCCTTAAGTGTTACCCATTTAATGGTTTACAGGGTTACATAGCCAGGTTATTTATGGGGAAATCTACCTCTGATAACCTGGCATTTACATGGCATTTTAGAAACCAGGGATCTGTGAAAAACCGAATTATTGAGGTGTATGGCAACACACTCATGGGCTATAGAAGAAACTTGTATACTGAACATGTGTGAATAATTTGATAAAGGCCTCCATTTGTTAATTAATATCGTGACCATTCACGATCGTGATCGTTCATCCAAAATTAGAAAGGGTAACACATGAGTTTAGCTGCAATATTTAGGTAAAAATGAATTTATTACTCATTCTAGCTGTGTGTGGTCTTCAGGACAAAAAGCAACCCAATGACTCCCCAGCAGTCTTAATATATTAGTGAACTAACAAAGGCATCAGCTAACAGGGCCAGGCAGGTTGTGTCTTATCTGAGATGGACGTGTAGTCGAGTGCAGCTGTGGCACAAATTGAGCTGGACAGGCAGGAACCGGTCTCAGGAAAACGTATGGTAGCTCGTTGTGTGAATGTAAAACATGCATGTAGCACAAAGCTGAGTTTGTCTGCTTGGGTTGAGTGAGAAGTGAGGGGCATGCAAGTGCTGAAAAACATTAAAAGTGCAGGCATGCACCATCTTACCAAGGGCAAGTCAAACTTGGATAAGTTTCTGCATCTGAACACCAACTCCATTGGCTGTGGGTGATGCAAGCAAAGTGGACAGTTCCACACACACACACACACTCAGGTCTTTCGTTTATATGTGTCTAATACTGTTATGTACCAAGACCTTCATAATAACTTCTTTTGGTCTAAATAACACTTGTAAAGTGCCAGTACATTGGCTCTGAGCAGCACTGGCTGCAGGACAGGATGGAGTGTCAGACCACCACTGGGCACATCCTCAGCTCATTGTAACCACTGATTTAATGTGCTGCTCGCTGTTATGTTCAAAGAATGTTAAACTGTCCATTAAAAACGAAACAAACAGCAGTTACGGGGAGAAGAAGCAAACTGCAGAGAGCCAGCAGCTGGACCACCGTGGAGCTGTGAGAAGAGACCACTGAAGGTCCTGAGCGGCTCTGGACAAACAAATATAATGAAGACATCTGTGATTTGATGAACTCATTAGAGAATTAGGAACTGAAATTAACAAATAAATGTAATACTTCAGAGAACAGCGTTGTGCACAATTCTATAGAAACAGCGGAACTTAAACCTTTAACAAAGGAATTACATTTGGATGAGAACTCTCTTCCTATCACTACTGTTTAAAATTTTTTTATAATTGTTTTATAAGTTTTACTTATTGTTTAAAGCACCCTTGACTGATTTTGAATTATCTTTATAATCCTCGTGCTATTCCATCTAATAGGGTTGCTGCAGTGAAATATTTTGAACAAACTGAACACACAATACACATGCAGACATTTTTTCTGTATTTCAATTAAACAGTACAAGTTGTCTCTTTAGCAGTTTTTAAAGAATTAAAGTGAATTCCTTGTAAAAAATACACCACACTTTCAGAGTATTTCCCCTCAAATGACAAGTGTTTGTGTTTACATATCATCAGCCAGCGCAGGAAGAAGTTCAGGTTGCTGGGAACTTGACGTGACATTATTCAGGATACAACGGTCACTGACTGCTTCTGCAGAGGGAGGACGGGAAAAAGCATTAGGCAACAGCACCAACCCCTGGTTGGGAGTTTAATCACATTTATATGAGCCTTGAAGTTGTCTCCTAATCAGATGTGTGTGACATGTAACGCCCAGACCAATTGGGTCAGGTTGCCCAAACCTTGAGGCCATATCTCCAAGAACGGGCATCGACATTGACATGGAAGGAACCGTGGTGATCTAAAACTTTGAATTTAAATGACTGAAGGTCCAAGAAACATCGAGTGACATGTTGGTTTGACAATTTGTGTAGCGCCATCCACTATAAAGTTGCATGGTCGATGACTAGAGTGAATTAATGGTCATGCAGGTAGTACCTCAGTTGAAGAATAGCTCACTTAATCACCAATACTTCCTTTTCCATAGTCACATACCTGGTTTCAAGGTCCAATAGTTTCCTGCTCAGCAACATGATGGGGTGTTCTACACAAACGACACTCTTGCTCAACACAACACCGAGACCTGTGTCCAAAATGTCAGCTTAGGCAATAAAAGGCAGAGAAAAATCCAACAATAGAGGTGCAGATGTAAGGTCCTGTTTCCATTTTTTCGCCCCAAGCCACTGTTAGGAGCCCTCTTGTTTGTCAGGTTAGTCAAGGGCATAACCATCTTGGAAATATAAGGTATACACCAGCGGTAGTACCCCACAGATGCCAGGTATGCTTGTACTTGCCGTTTGGTTTGTGGACTGGGCCAGTTGAGTACAGCATTAACTATGGTACACTGTGGTTGAATTCTACTAAATCCCACCCTATAGTGTAATTATTTGTCCTCAATTGATCCAAAATAATGTTAGTGCCACTTTATATAGTGTGAGGAGCACCCCTTGAATCTGCTGCATGTAGCCTATTGCATGTCATTCTGGTTGGCAGCACTGTAAGAGTTGTGGGCCAAAGCTCTCTGTTCACTAGACTTTCGAAGGTGGCCAGTGTCCTGTGTAACCCAAATAGGAGGATACGATACTGCCAGTGACCACTAATAGTTCTAAATATGTTTTTTCTTTCTTGACGGATTCCTTTAAGGGAATTTGCCAATAGTCTTTCGTCATGTCAAGGGTGGTCAAATATCATTCTTTTTCTGAGTTGTTTAGCAGTAGGAGGCGCTAGTGCTCCCTTGAGCCCTCAGGTACAACTCCAGACACCGGATAAAAGTCCAAGACTCTTTATTATTTTTTACAGTGCACCAAGCACCTTCCACACTATTCCTAAACTCACAATAAATCACCATAAACTCTCCTCCTCACCCAGACACTTGCTCCTCTACCTCCCAGCTCAGCTCAGTGTCTGGACTGGCTTCTAGTCCTTTTATAGCCCCTGACCCGGAGGTGTTCTTGTGCAATTAAGTCCACAGTTCTTTATTACTTCCGGGTCAGGGTAAACAGTCCTTTTCTTCAACCCGGGAGCAAATCGTTCCTTCCTGTCACGTGACCGTGGCGTACTCCTGGGTTATAGGGCAAATAAGAGCCCACGAGCCCCCCTACAGCGACTCCCGGTGGTCCCCAAGGTATCTGGGGGTGAGGGCCAGAGCATGAAGCCGGCAGTCCTCCACAGTTGCTTGAGGAGTCTGTGCACTTGCAACATCACATATGCCTCAAAACAGGAAATCTGCTGACGTAAGTCATTGCAAAAGTGCTACTTGCCATTTACCTTTGGGACCAATACAATAGGACTGGACCAGGGACTAAAACTTTCCTCAATTTCTAAATCATGCATTTGTTTGAGTTTAAATTCTACTTTTGCTCATTTTGCTTCCCAGAGTATTTACGGGCATTCTCGGATAATTACTCCTGGGTCAGTTATAATGTCACGTTCAAGCAGAGAGGTCAGACCAGGACTTTCATTCATCACTTCTTGGACGGACAGGATATCTGCTTTGAACTCTTGTCATTGTTTGGGTTGTTTAACTAAATAGTCAACCAGCACCTTCCACCTATGCCAATGAACCAATAATTTGGAATAGGAAGTGGAAGAAGCTTGACCCAATCTCCGGGAGCAAACTACAGGAGCTTCTTTTTATGGGTATAGATTTGGACTGATTACGCATGTTCTGTATAAGCTCTTAGTATTGGTCTTTTACCAAATACAGTATATTGCATAATTGAGGGCAGCATGGTGGCGCAGTGGGTGATGCAACTGCCACGCAGTTAGGAGACCCAGTTTCGCTTCCCGGGTCCTCCCTGTGTGGAGATTGCATGTTCTCCCTGTGTCTGCGTGGGTTTTCTCTGGGTGTTCAGGTTTCCTCCCACGGTCCAAAGACATGCAGGTTTGGTGCATTGGTGATCCTAAATTGTCCATCCATCCATCCATCCATTTTCCGACCCACTGAATCCGAAACACAGGGTCACAGGGTCTGCTGGAGCCAATCCCAGCCAACACAGGGCACAAGGCAGGAACCAATCCTGGGCAGGGTGCCAACCCACTGCAGGACACACACAAACTCACCCACACACCAAGCACACACTTGGGCCAATTTAGAATCGCCAATCCACCTAAAATGCATGTCTTTGGACTGTGGGAGGAAATCAGAGCACCAGGAGGAAACCAACGCAGATACGGGGAGAACATGCAAACTCCACACAGGGAGGACCCAGGAAGCAAACCCAGGTCTCCTAACTGCGAGGCAGCAGCACTACCACTGTGCCACCGTGCCGCCCGTTTCTATGAATTTCCAGTGCTGTTTATTACACATTCTAATAAGATTAAGATTATGAAAATAATTGCAGTGAAAAAAATAATACTCATTGACAGTGTACACTCCAGACAAGTAGAGTACAATTTTAACAAAAACAGCCTTCACAACAATACTGCTAATATGAAAAATGACCAAAGTTATAATCTACAAATAATTTAAAACAACTAGGCACAGAAAATTACATTTTTTATTTTCTTTAACATTTACAGTAAATTGAGCACAGAAGAAGCTGGACTAAATATTTTACACGACAGAATGATTTGCAGTGTTTTTCTGATCCAGGAATAAAGAAAAGCATAAAGAATTGGATTAACTGCATAATTCACTTCACAGACCATCACAAAGATATTCCTGATGACATGTGTGATTAGGTTACTACCATCATTAAAAAAATTGTACATATAGAGAGGCAGCCAGCAGATCATAAAAGCCCCCACGACTACTCCTAATGTTTTTGCAGCTTTTCTTTCAGACGGTTTTGATATTTTTCTGTCACTCACCTCCTCAGTTTGCCTCTTTTCTATCATACAGTTGATGGCTCTTGAATGGCTTCTTGCAACTACAAATATTCTCATATAAAAACCAATCATTAGGAAATAAGGAATAAAAAAAGTTATGAATAAAATAAAAAAGACAATTTCATAATCAGCGAATACTGAACAAGCTCCTTCACATTCCTCTACGTCAAAATAACTCAAACTTAAACCTATAACTGTAATGAAAAGTGCAAACAGCCACATTACAGCAATGCTGATCTTTGCAACAGTCAAAATTATTTTTGAGCTGTAAAAAAAAAGGATGGCAGACAGCAATGTAGCGATCAATGGATATTAAAACCACATTATATACAACAACAGTATTAAGAATATTGGCAAGTGCCTGATACAAATAACAATAAATAACTCCAAAGTACCAGCAAAATTCAATAGGGAGACTCAAAGAAAAGGGCATCACAAAGAAACCTGATAAGAAATCGGCCGCTGCAAGTGAAAGGATCAGAAGATTAGTCGGCGTGTGCAGCTGAACAAAATGAGAAATAGAAATGATGACAAGAAGATTTCCAAAGACTGTCGAGAAAATCAAAAGACATGAGAAAATGTAGCAAAGTCCATACACTTCAGTTTCATAAATTAGTTTACGACAAGATGTATTACTGTGAGGAAAGCAACGACCAATTTTGAGTCCATTCAAGTCCATGTCTGCCACTTGACTGATGCCATTGTGAGAAGAGCCGTCCTGCCTGCACACTGAGATGTTTATACACTGAGGCCCAGAAGATTTCCCAACTGTCAGTCCACAGGTCAGCATTGGTCCATACAAAATTTTTCCTGTCCACAAAACCAGCAGGTCAGCCCATTATATCCAACTAAATTAAACTTTCTGTGTGTTCTGTTCTTCCAGTTGCTTTGTCTCTGTCATTCCAACAGATGGCACTTAATAAACATTAACACTGCTTGTACAAATCCTGTACTAAATGGCGATCTCAGAGACATAGTAATGTGGCAGACACACAACACTGCTAACATTAATAGTGAATACAACCAACAGAGAGCAACTGCTGCGGTGGGCTGGCGCCCTGCCCCGGGTTTGTTTCTTGCTTTGCTCCATGTATTGGCTGGGGTTGGCTCCAGCAGACCCCTGTGACCCTGTAATTAGGATATAGCAGGTAGAATAATGGATGGATGGATTGAGAGTAACTGCCACATGGAATTCTGTGTGTCTGCATATCTGTGTGTCCATCTGGCAACCATGTCTCTGTCATTCCAACATACGGTGCTTCACAAACATTTGTAGTAATACAATTCATCACATTTGTCATTCCAACAGAAGGTTGTACTAAATGGCTTATAACAGAGTCATATGAAGTGTCTGTCTGTGTTTCTGTGTATCTCTGTTTGTCAGGTTTCTCTATCTCTGTTATAAGACATTTAGTATGGGATTCGTAAAAGTAGTGCTAATGTTTGTGATGTACCATCTGTTGGAATGACAAATGCTGTGCACTTTCGTGCTAACTGAATTAAAAAAAAATTCCAGTAGATGGTGCACTGCAAATGTTAACACCTAATATGTCAAATAGAGAGTAACTGCCAGATGGACAAAAACAGGCAGCTGTATCTCAAAAGCAATAAGCTTCCGTTAGGGAAAGGGATCACATGCATAAATAGTATGATGAGACAACGTGAACAACCCAAAGCTAAGGAAGTCAGGGGTAGAAGAAATGAAGATGTGACGCACCAGACCAGGGATGATGAATTTCATGAGGATGTGAATGTGTAAATTATTAAAGACTTCTGTGAACACTCAGTACTCAGGCAGTAGAAACTCCAGAGGAACATGGAGAGTGAAATCATAAGAATACCACGGCCACTGCAGCAGTGCGGGCCCAGGAGACACCAAAAACAACAAGAGCCAGACTACAGAGTGATAATCAGCGTCAGAGAGTGTGGAAGTGTTGGGACAGGGGAGTGCAAACCTTACTGGAACTCACGAGATTGAATTAAATTATGACACAGGGATTGTAGGGGACCACTATAGTGTGGTCTGGGCAGTCAGTGCAAATATTGTGGATAAAGATTTATTGAGGAGGAGCAGAAGAGAGACTTGTCTTACTCCGTGTCTTACTTACTTCTGGTTCCAGACAGGTCAAGGTGCTCATTCTGTGAATTTCATTTAAAACATCAGGTACTCTAATTGTTCTTTCTGTGAATGTTATCCCTCCTCCTCATAGAGGACCCTATTGTTTCCAGATAACTGATGGCTTTTAGCATAAGGCAGGTGTGTTACAACCAAAAAATGATGAGTAGAGTCCATGGGCTCAGCTGTATATCCTCAACCCAGACAAGGTCACCAGCAGGGCAGTTCAAGGTGCCATCCTGCACAGATGAATCAGTTAAGGTGACGAATGCGTGAAATTAATCCTTTCACTCCAGCGTGTAGAATAATGTTTGGAATTGAAGAGGAATTCACAGAGCAGTAGGTGCTCGACAAAACACTGTTACAGTGGCAAATACACTGGATAGGATTCACAGAGACATAATTCTCTAAGGACATATCAGGTAGGCATCGTGTTTGAGCACCCAGAAGGAGAACCACCTCTGGAGCAGGACCTCCTGATCTGTTCTTGGTCATATTCATGGGATGTAAATAGGGACAGCCAGAGAATTTATTTCCTTAAACCAAACTTCGATGCAAGGTATATTCACTACTATTTCCATACAGGTATTAAAAAGAATAGACAGTGTCAAAGAGTTAAGTTAAGTGGAAGGACAGCGACGAATGAGTGGCTAGTAAATTTCAACCTGTACCTGAGTCATGTGAAGTACGTCTTCAAATACGTATATAAGGGACATGATTGTGTCAGCATTGTCATTAGAATACTCCTGAACGTGATGAAATTAGGCAATTCGTGAACTCTCAGTATATCTGCGCCCCCAAGGCAGTGTGGCGGCTGTTTTGATTTGTTGTCTGTTAGCATTCTCATATAAGTATGCAGTTGTATTTAGAAAGGAAAATGAAGTATGCACATTGGATAGGGTAGGGGTAGAGATACCACCCTGACAGCTTGTTTTAAGCTGAATAAGGACATACTTGGAGTGAGGAATTATTTTTATTGGCAAATACCGGAGCATTACCAGTATGAAGATACAACATGGAGATGGACAGTGAAAAGACAGATAAAAATGTTACAGATATTGTCCAAGACGACTTTTACTACATATTAAAGGCTTAGCTTAGCGAAGTCAGGCAAGCCATGAAGAAGGCAAGGTCCTCATCAGCACCAGACCCCAACGGAGTGCCCTATAAGCTATATAAGAACTGTCCCAAGGTACTGGAGCTGCTATGGTATCTAATGAGAACTGTCTGGAAAAAGCAGCTCATTCCATCAGAGTGGCAAAGGGCCGTAGCGGTCTTCATCCCAAAGGAAGCAAACTCCAAGGACATCGGCCAATTCAGAAACATCGCCCTGCTGAACGTGGAAGGCAAAATCTTCTTCTCAGTGCTGGCCAAGAGGATGACCACCTACCTGCTAGAGAATGGCTACATTGACACCAGCTGCCAGAAAGCAGGGGTTCCAGGTTTCCCAGGGTGCGTAGAGCACTCTACGATGATCTGGGACCAGATCCAGAAGGCCAAGCGGGAGAAGACCGACCTGCATGTAGTTTGACTCGATCTCGCTAATGCATATGGTTCAGTCCCACATCAGCTGATCAACTACGCCTTGGAGTTCTTCCACATGCCTCCTTGCATCAAGAACCTGGCAGCGTTATACTTCAGTGACCTGCAGATGTGCTTTGCACTCCAAGACTTCACCACCGGGTGGCAGCAGTTGGAGGTGGGAATTGCAATGGGGTGTGCCATCTCTCCAATCTTGTTTGTGGTAGCCTTTGAGATAATCCTCATCGGAGCAAGACAAGTGGTTGGAGGAATCAAATTACCATCTGGTCAAAGGTTACCCCCAGTGAGGAGTTATATAGATGACGTAACCAGCCTCCTTCAGACAGCAGCATGTACATCTCGGCTGCTAGGAAGGGTGGACGAGTTGATGTCATGGGCCAGAATGAAGATAAAACCTTCCAAATCTCATAGCCTGTCACTCAGAAGGGAAATCAGAAATGACAACACCATCTTCACCGTCGGGGGAGAGAAAATCCCCCTTCTGGCTGAACAACCCATCAGAAGCCTGGGAAGGCAGTATACCGCAGATCTGTCAGACGAGCACATGGGGAGGTCCGTCATGAAACAGCTCACGGATGGCCTGCGAAAGATCGATCTGAGCCAACTCCCCGGGAAGTACAAGGTTTGGTGCTATCAGTTCACACTCTTCAGGAGGGTAATGTGGCCCTTGAAAATGAGCGAGATCCCCTCATCCGCCGTGAGTAAGATGGGGCAAAAGCCAACTCGTTCATTCGAAAATGGCTGGGATTGCCACGGTGCCTTTCCGAAACGGGCCTCTTTGGGAAGAACACACTACAGCTCCCACTGCAGTCCATCAGTCTGGGTTACAAGCAAGAAAAGTCCAGGCTGGTGCTCGAGCTAAGGGAATCCACCGACCAGTCAGTGATGAATGCCAACGCCATGGTTTCCACTGGCCGGAAGTGGAATGCCCAAGCGGAGGTTGACCAAGCCATCAGCAGGCTGCAACACCAGGAGATCATGGGCAGAGTCCAGGTCAGAAGAGCAGGGCTAGGATGGGGAGAAGCGCCACGGTTCTGGTCTAAGGCTAACTGCAAGGAGAGGAAGGAGATGGTGGTGGCAGAGGTGTCGAGGACAGAGGAAGAGCGCTACAAGATCAAGGCCGTGTCGCAGGGCCGACAAAAAGGCTGGACAACCTGGGAGGGAGTCGTCAGCCGGAACATCAGTTGGTCGGATCTGTGGAGGATCCCACAGGCAAGGGTCAGCTTCCTGATTCGTGCAACTTACGACACGCTTCCCTGTCCTCGCAACCTCAACCAGTGGTTTGGGAATGAGGAAAGCTGCGCACTCTGCAACGCGCCCAATGCAAGTCTCCAGCACATCTTGTCAGGCTGCAAGATCGCACTTTCCCAGGGGCTCTACAGATGGCGTCATGACCAGGTCCTGAGGAAACTGGCTGAGGTGCTGGAGGGGCATCGACAGGGCAGCACAGGACCACCACTATCAGAGGACTGTACCAGCTTTGTCACGGAAGGGGGGGGGACAAAGTTACACCAGGCCAAGAGAGATGTCGAGGCCTTTTTCCCCCGACCAAGAGTGGAACATGAGGGTTGACGTCAACAAACAGCTGAGGTTCCCCATGAAGATAACATCTACATCTCTCCGCCCTGATATTGTGGTGTGGTCCACCAAAGTAAGATCGGTGCACCTCATTGAGCTGACCGTTCCATCTGAAAGGGAGATAGAGGCCGCCTTCGAGCACAAGAAGGCCAAGTACTCCGAGCTGGCTGAGGAGTGCAGGGAGGCCGGCTGGAAGACCACCATCTACCCAGTGGAGGTGGGATGCCGAGGGTATGTGGGGCTGTCAACCACACGCCTCCAGAGGAACGCAGGGGTGACTGGAAGGAACCTAAGAAAGGCCATTAAAGATCTGGCAGAAGAGGCAGAGAAAGGCAGCTTTTGGCTCTGGTTGAGGAGAAAGGACAGGAGCTGGGGAAAGAACAAATAACCCCAATAACAGCTGCAGGGGGTGACAGGGAGATGTCCCTGTTACTGCTCCGCCACCAGGAGGCGTTCTAGCGATTAAAGGAGCGAAACCTTGGTGAATGGTGGTTCCTAGCTGAAGACCCTGCAGCTGACCCATGGGCACCGGAGGAGGTGCGACAGGCAGCAATGCCAAGCAGGTTATACCACCTACCTGTACATCGACTGACTGATCGACTGAAAGGGGGTTGAGGACCTTAGAACAATCAAAGGGGTGGTCTGTGGATCATTCATGAAGGCTGCAAGAGCGAGGGGCTTTGTCAACAATAATTACTTATAGAACAAGTCCTTGGAAGAGTCTTGACTCTTTGGGATGAGCTGCAGCTGCTTAACACTCGTCCGACTTAAAAAAAAATAACAATAAAAATACATAAAATTTAAAAAAATGCTAAACTTTGCAAGTGTCTTAAATTTACAACGGCTGGTACAGACTCAAATCAAATTTATGTTTTCGCTCTATAATAGTAATAATAATAATAGCAGCTCATTACTCAAAAATGTAAATACTGTAAGGACCCGGAATCAAACCCACAGCCTCTTGATTATGCATTGTATGCATTATTTGCGTTGTACTCAAACCTAATTTCTTATTCTTCAGTAAAATTCTTGGATAAAAGCGCAGTTGTTTTGTTGTACGTATACCTTTTGTGAAAGTGTTGATATTTGGACTACGAGTCAGCAGTTCTTACCACTGCACCACCAAAGCGGTCGTATCAAAGGGGTGTCAATGTCGCACCCTAACGCGAGTTCCGTTTCTGCAGTTATATTCTTCCATTAAATTTCCCTTGTTTGTTATACTTGTTATTCCTTTTGTAAAAGTCTTTATTTGATATTTGGACTTTCGGCTAGACACACTTTATACACGTCATGTTTACATTTTGCCAATTATTACTAAAACATGAAAAACGTTTCTCTTTTAATGATGTTTTCACATAGACAACAGAACACACATGAAATGCAAGTATTCGAAATGACGATGAATTATTTACCCTCTACAATAACAGACACCTCACACCCAGAAAAACAGACTTGAGCTGTAACAGTTGGGAGGGATGGGATAGCAGGCTGATTGTGCTGATCGACACATTTGCAAAAGAAAAGGCGCTGGTGAGGAGGTGAGAGGGAATTTAAGGGGACCCAGGATTACAACTTTTTTCGTAGGATTCAGGGATTGTAGAGTTAAACTGTTTGCCATTTTTTGTGTCTTTGATACACCAATTAACTCAGAAGAGTTGTTAGTGAAATACAGGAGAAGGTTGTGTGATATGGTTGCACGGCACTATCAAGGACATGCAGACGGCTGTGCTTTGTGTGTAAACTGAGTGTAGCTTGAAACAAAAACTCTAATGCACCATGGAAAATGATGCAGGGATTACAACCTCCCTTTAATACAGGCTGTCATGGGATATACAAATCCTGTGGACTATTTTGATGCAGTTCATAAACTCGACCAAGCGATGGTATTGGTGATAACTGTGAATACTCTTCAGTGGGATGCACATTAATTTCCTTTTCTCTCTGATGTCAAGTTGTACTCTCTGATTTCTGAAGCTTTTCTTGAACTTCCTCACTTTTCAGTCCTGCTGTTTCTCTCAGCCTTTTATTCTTATTATTTATGTTCAAATAAATATTGCATACGTACACATTTACAACAACAACAAAATTTATTCATATAGCACATTTTCATACAAATAATGTATTTTTTTTTTATTCCTTTTTATAGGCAAAACACAAATTGTTCAGGCTTTCTCTTTCATTTGTCAAATGGCTCTAGGGTTGTTGTAGAGCTCAATGGCGCCTGCTACACAAAGTGTTCAGTTATCTTGGTAAGACTTTTAAGAAAATATAACAACACAGTACAAAGGGTGTGCGGTCATTCTTGTGTATTCATATGGATATCTTTGAAATTAATGTTTTAGTGAGGATATGAACACAAGTGTCTTTTTCAGTGATCATTTATTAAGACCTGATCTTTTATATCCGTGTGTTTAGATAAACCTCAGCATGTTGATTTCAAACATGTGAATGTTCTTTGTGTCAAGTCATGTCACTAATTCAAACAATGCTGTGACTGTCCACTCAGATCGTAAATTTGATTCAGCTCATCGTATTTCCTGATTGTGATGTCTGTTCAGGTGAAATGCCATTATAGAAATACACACAGCTGAAGTCATTTTGTGTTAAATTCCTTGACTTTGCTCTCTGGTGTCAGTTCTCGTCTCAGGTTTTTCCAGTTTGCACTGAGCTTTCTTTTATTTATTCTCTTGACGTCTTTTCCTTTTCCCTTAACCACAGGCTGACGAGTTGCTGGTCACACAATCCATTCAACTGATGAAGTTGTTGAAAGTGTTTCCCTTCCCAAAATTCTCTTTCTTGGTTGAATGCAGTAATGTAGACTAGGGATTTGTCTTTGTAGTGCTGGTGCAACAGTCTTGAAGAGAACAAAACATAAAAAGATCAACTATGACAGAGTGCAAAGTGATTTTATTATGTTTTATATCACATTATTTCAATTGTTCAGAGTTGTAAACACAATTTATTTTAGTGTTTATTGCTGTATAATTTAACAGTAAGCACACTCCATGGAGAAGCTCATGTACACATAGAAGGAGGACATCCTGCTACAGACAGAGGGCCATCTCACACCGAGGGGACAATTTCTGCAGTCAGACGATCAGACAGATATTAAAAAATTCATCAGCTTAATGTGAAAATATTCATTCCATCATCTGCAGAACATAAGAGAAGAACCAGGAAAGAAGAGAAGCAGAACAAACACAGCCACACAGCCAAGAAGAGACTGAAAAGCCTCACATATTCAGGTGTGTCGGCCTGCATCATCTATGTCAGCTCCAAAAATAATCAGCTTGGAAATCTGATTTGCACACAAAATTAACTTTTCATTTTTTTTTCTATTTTTTGGACACATTAAGAACTATTTGCTCTCTGTTGCTGTCTGGGGTTGCAGAGAACAGGGGAGACATCTTCTAATAGGAGAAGTGTAGCACAGTAGCAGTCAGTCTTGTGTGAAGTCGTAATCCGTAATCCCCAGTCAAGTGTATTATGTCTGCAGGCTGCATCTCCTTTCAGGCCAGGTGAGTGTAAGAATACGAGAACTGGAGCAGAGGTGGGGGACATGTGTGAGGGTCTATGTAACAAAGAATTTGGGCATGGAAATTAAAATAGCTCTTGTTGTTGGAAAGGGTCATCTCAGAAACACTCCATGATAAAACACGTAAAAACAGGGCAAAACAAAATATAACCAGTTAGAGAATGCACAACATGTTTTTGCCTCACATCCTACGTATTACAATGTCGAAGACAACTTGGCTTGGCTGGCATCCCAGCAGGATAGAATAGTTCTTCTTAAGACATGGAAAGACATCTCAACTGGGTTGAAAAGTGGTCACTTTCTAAGTCGGGGTGGCAGTTATAAGGGAAGGCCAGAAAGAAAGAACCTCCTGATACCATGTGTACCCAAGCACAATGGGTGGTGGTATCCTTCTTGTTTGGCTCCCATTTGGACACTTGCAGGGCTGATAGGAGCACACTGGGAACTGTAGTCCCATCGGGGAGCCCTACTTGGTTCCTTGGGGCTGCTGGAGAAAACACCTTCAGAAACAACCAGCAGAGTCTTCAGATAGGCAGTCAGAATTGACTTTATTACACAGCCTAGGAAACGACTGTAGAGCACTGAAAGCATGTCTCAGTTCAATGAAGTGAGCCCCTTGCTTTGACCAAGTCTTATATTTATTACAATTCTTATCTCCAAATATCCCATTTACCATCATCTGCTTTACAGGGTTTCTTATCATAATGACCTTGCTCATTACCTTTTTTCATAACATTGACCTGCTTTTGCAGATTCCTCCATAGCAATCTTCTTCCCAGTAGCCCAATTTCCTTTCTCTCATTACAGTCACTTTGGCTCATAGGACATACCTGCCACCTGGAGGTGAGCATCACCCAATAACCCCTCCCTAATCCCAGGCTGTTAAAAATTTAAAGGCTTTTGGTTAATCAAATCTCACCATTAAGTTGGAATCAGGAGGTCCCACATGTGAAAACTGAACTGCTAGATTAATGATTCATTTAATGGTTACTTGTTGCACTAGCATCCCTTAAGGCGAAAATCATAGGTAGCTGTGAGAGAAAGCGACAGTGTGCAACTTCACTGATAAGGGCTAAGGTGTGGACGGCCTTGAGCAAACAAGCATAGTGCCTGAAAGAAAGAAAAAATACAAGCCTTTAACAATTAATTCTTACATAGCCTAAAGCTAGCTAGTTTAATACATTCTGCTGTAACTTGATTTATTATTATAATGATTCATAAAGAAGCACTGACATATATACTAAAATGCTATCTAAAATATATGTATACATGCTAATGTGAAAGCCTGTGATACAAACCTTAAATTTCTTGATAACCACAAAATAAGCTGTATAAGTAGACCAAGAGATAAAACCAGACCCTCCACCAGTGGCATCTGTAATAGAAATTTACTTCAAATTAAAACAAAACATATATCAGTAGTTCAGAATAAAAGCATGCAGTTTTAAATGCTGCTTATTGAACATTCACTCTCTTGGCAGTAAAACTGTTCTGGTAAATGATATTATAGTAAGTTGTAAATCTGATCTGTGTCTTCTCACTGAAACCTAGCTTAGTAAATGTGAAACTCTTCCTAGCTTAGGCGTCACCAGATGGATACTCGTTCCTTCATAAGTCTAGAGATTCTGAGAGGTCGAGGAGGAGGCCTTGGAATAATTCATTGTGAGAAAATGCCAATCACTTTTATAAAGTTGGGCGACTTCACATCCTTTGAGGCATTCATTTTAAATATTAAAACAGATTTCAACACAATTATAGTGCTAGTCTACAGATCACCAGGACGATATTCATTGTTCATGACTGAATTTAGTAACTTTTTATCTGATTTGAATATAAATTATTATCACATAGTACTGATGGGGGATTTCAATGTACACATTGATGTGGAAACTCACACTTTTAGCAAATGTTTATTTGTTAAATTCAATAGGATTTTGTCAGATTGTCACAGGTCCAACTCATAATCAGAACCACACATTAGATTTAATTATAACTTGTCTGAAAAAGGGGCCTGAGTTGCCTTGAAAGCTTGCATATTGTAATCTTTTTAGTTCGCCAATAAAAGGTGTCATTTTACTTGGCTTTTCTAATCTTACAAAGTTGAAATTCAAAATTTAAATGTTACTCCAGTAAATGAAGTTATTTCCGACCACCACTTAATTACACTTAATTTAGTACTAAAACTATTTAGATCAGTTAACATCAAATGTAATTAATGGAAAAAAATTTAGATCAGCTAACATCACATTATAATATGACCTTGACAGATGCTCTGGACACAGTGGCTCCCCTTAAAACAAAAGTGATCAAAGCACATAGAAACTCTCCCTGATTTAATGAAAACACTCAAGCTCTTAAATTAGAGGGTTTAAAACTGGAATGCAGATGGAGAACAACAAAGCTGCAGGTCTTTCAAATTGCGAGTATTAAAATATATCAATAAGCTCTCTTTAAAGCTCGTTCAGAACACTATTCTAAAATAATAGATAGAAATAATAAAAATCCTCAGTCACTGTTTAGAACAGTGGCTAAACAAACAGAAATATGCTTACTGGACTCCATCATTATACACAGAAGTTCAATATGGTGTCCCGCAGGGCTCAGTACTGGGACTTTTACTGTTTTCACTTTACATGCTTCCACTGGGATCTCTCATTAGGAAACATAATGTTAATTTTCACTCGTATGCAGATGATGGCCAGTTATACTTTTCATTTAAATCAAATGAAGTTTCTCAGATGTTGTCTTTAATTAATTAATGAATGAGAACTATTTGTCTTTAAACACCGATAAAACAGATGTTAATTGTTGGAGGGAATGACGCTGATCACAACATAAGTTTGTCATCATTTAACTCAGCTGGAATCACAATTAATTTTACTCAATCAGCCCACAGTCTAAAAATAATGTTTGAGTCTAGCATGTTATTCAAAGCACACATTAAAAATGTGTCTAATTCATGTTTCTTCCATCTTAAAAATGTTGGAAATTAAGGCACATTCTAAATTAAAAAAATCTGAGAAATTAATTCATGCCTGTATTTCTAGTAGGATTGACAACTGCAAAGCGGTGTGCACTGGATGACGTGTTTGGTTTTACTTTGATGCGAGTCACACCTGCTTTAAATTGAACCTAAAGATAGGTTTGTGTCTGTTTCGGTTCACCAGCAGCATGAGATTATATAGGGCTATTTTGTTTTGTGCTCCCGTCACATACTGTCCTGTTTTAAGCATTGATGTTCGTTTTTATACTAAGGAATTAGAACCCAGTGCTAAACGAACCCATTCCTGCTGTTAAGCAACACGTCTCCTCTCAACTAAAGGCTTAGTTTTAACTGTGAAGTCGATTACAGAAGCGGAGCCTTCCTAGAATTGTTTTTTGGGAAAAGTGCTGTGAGACTTGAAACACGAGTGTCTATTGCTCTATTGCAGAGTCTAAACTGGCCCAAAAAACACAGGGAATGACGTGTTTGGTTTTACTTTGAAGCGAGTCATGCCTGCTGTAAATGGCCGAGGTCTCCAGGACTCTAAACAAATCCTATTATGTGATATCATGCACTGTGAAATTCTGCTCCGGACTTGTCATATTTTTATTTTTATACTGTATTGAAGATTACTTGTGTTCTGTTCTGTGTATTGTATTGTATTGTATTGAATTGACCCCCTTCTTTTTGACACCTACTGCATGCCCAACCTACATGGAAAGGGGTCTCCCTTTGATCTGCCTTCCCGTTGGAAGGGTTTTTTAGGGAGTATTTCCTTGTCTTCTTAGAGAGTCAAGGCTGGTGGGCTGTCAAGAGGCAGGGCCTGTTACATCCCATTGTGGCCTTCCTTGTGTGATTTTGGGCTATACATCATCATCAGGTCCTTCCATGAAAACCCTAAATACAAAGAGGACTGTTTGATTTATGTTAGGTAGATTGTCCAGAGGGGACTGGGCAGTCTCTTGGTCTGGAACCCCTACAGATTATATTTTTTTTTCTCCAGCATTTGGAGGTTTTTTTTGTTTTTTCTGTCCACCCTGGCCATCGGACCTTACTTATTCTATGTTGATTAATGTTGACTTATGTTTATTTTTTATTGTGTCTTCTATTTTTCTATTCTTCATTTTGTAAAGCACTTTGAGCTACATTTATTTGTATGAAAATGTGCTATATAAATAAATGTTGATTGACTGATTGATTGATACAAAAATAAATTGTATTGTATTGTATATTGGCATCAGTGGACTACCATCCGTTTCTTCTGTATGGCCATGAATTTGTGTTTAATAAAAGTGATAGGACACAGCAGGGTGCCCTGCGGTGGGCTGGTTCCCTGCCCCGGGTTTGTTTCTTGCCTTGTGTCCTGTGTTGGCTGGGATTGGCTCCAGAAGACCCCCGTAACCCTGTCATTAAGATATAGCGGGTTGGATAATGGATGGGTGGATGGATATACTGTATGTTGAAATGAATCACAGATATCTTTTTACAATTTCATCTTTATTTACATAAAGAAAAATTATGGAGGTGAAAGATCCACTCCATAGTTGAAATGCTGCTATTGAAGTATTACAAATTGAATTTGGGTGACCAATATATCATTTAGTTGCTCACTTGTCAAAGAAGTCACACCCATAAATTCACAAAGAGTTCTCATCCACAAGTCATCAGGTTACCCTCAGCCCCACAAAATAAATGTCTTCTGCTCCTATAGTATACCAATGGACTGAAGTCACTCAGTATGTTCTGCAATGAGAAAGTATAGTCTTTGTACTTCACATTGGTTCACACAACGCACTGCTGGAGCAGATCAGCTTTACAAAGGTCTGAACTCAAAGCTTAGATTACAGCAAGACAAAGGCCTCATTTAGCCACCTTGACATAACACCTCAAATGTAAACAGAAGCCATTGGCATGAAGCAGTAATGGATCAATGACAGTATGCTACACTGTGTTCTGACTGCAGGAAAGGTTTAACACAAGAATTACCAAAGCGTATGAAAAAACTCATAAATCCATGCCACCTTAAATCCCTTCGCACCTCTCCGTCAGCATCTTTTGTCTTGTAAATTATCCGATCAAGACAAGCAGCAAGCAGCCTATTATAGTAATCCATCGCTATATTGCACTTAGACTTTTGCGGCTTCACTCTATCACGGATTTTATATGTAAGCATATCTAAATATATAACACGGATTTCTCGCTGCTTTGCGGGTTTCTGCTGACAATGGGTCTTTTTACTTCTGGTACATGCTTCCTCATTTGGTTTGCCCAGTTGATTTCATACAAGGGATGCTATTGGTGGATGACTGAGAAGCTAACCAATCAGAGCACGCAGTTAAGTTCCTGTATGCTGATTGGCTCAACGACGGAGTGCCGAATTCGATTCCGTGGCATTAACCAGGAGGTCTCGTCTCTCTCATTCAACATTTTGTTTTACTGTGTAAAGAGTTAACTTCTGTGCACTTTTGTGTTTATCTTTGTGCGTAGTCGAGTCCTTCGTTATGGCTCCAAAACGATCTGGTCCTACTACTGCTTCAGGGGCCATGCCCAAGCGCCAATGGAAGATGCTAACAATTGCAGAAAAGCTAAAAGTTTTGGATATGTTGAAGGAAGGGAAAAGTTAAAAAGAATCATGGACTCATTGATGCCATAATGGTGTCTAAAAGCGGTTTATTTAAAAAGGAGGAAAAGAATACAAGATCTATGGCTGCGGTGTCCTTTTAACCAGGGCACAAAACGAGTTGTAAGTAAATGTAATAATGCAGTAGTCCGGATGGAATCTTCTTTAGGGATTTGGATTGAAGACTACTGGAAGAAGAACAATGGTGGTGCTACACAGTCGCTTCAACAGGCTCCTTTAGAAGAGCTGTAATGCTCTCCTTTGTTGTGCAGTTAAACTAAACTCATCGCTATTGGACAAGTCGTCGTGTTATTGTTGGTGAGTAACCATAATTAATTTTCTACGTACAGTAATTAGTACATGTATGTATGTTTAATGTCACTGTACACACATTTACTGTACACACAATTTCTCTTGCATTGTACGTATTTATTGCTGGTGGCCTGTCTATCATAATGGCTGTAACATATGTGATATCGGAGATGCTCGATATCTTTAAAATAATATTTAGGTTTTACTGTATATAAACAGTGTGTTTACATACATAATTTCAATGAATCTTAGCTAATATCTAAGAGAATACAAAGGGTTTATGCTGTATATCTGTGTGAGAAATGTTTAGAAGAGTGTGGGAGAGTTTATAAGGGCTTAAAATACTGTATATAAAAATAACCATGTAAACATATGGTTTTTACATTGCGGATTTTCACCATTCGCGGGGGTTTCTGGAACGCAACCCCGCGATAGAGGAGGGATTGCTGTATTCCATCCCCCCCGCCGTTGCAGAACGGGCACAAAATTCTCCCAATTCCAGCCCTGACTATCTGAGATTCCGGTACCTGGAGTTGAATAGGGAAATTGTTATTTGGAACACATGCATTTCCTTTGCGTTCCATTTCTACAATAATTTGTGTGAACACATATTATTAACAAATGACAAAATGTAGACATAAACTATATAATGTGTGAAGCCTGAAGTCCAATATTCATATAAACACTTTACCAAAAGGTTCTAGGATGAAGCGCCAGTTTCCTTGGCGCAGCGTTAAGAATTGCTGACTTGTAATCAAGAGTCTCCGGGTTCGATCCTGACTGCCTCATATATTTACCGTTTTCAGTAGTGAGCTGCTCCTATTAATATTTAACAATAAACATATACATTTGATTTGCGTCTGTAACAGACGGAGTAAATATAAAGTACTTGTAAAAGTTAGCGTTTTTTTTTTTTCACTTTTATTCCCTCAGTCACGATCACGATACATACTACCGCGCTCCCAGGGATCTGATGCTGTTAGTTTTTATTTGAAACTGGGAGTAACTGTAGATGTGAGTGGTGTTTTGAAAAATCGGAATTGGACATTCTCTAATCTGGCTGGATAAAAGCTGACACACAACCGCTGGTGAATCTGCCTTCTTCGTATGTCACCGTCACTTGAATTTTTTTAATTCAGTTTTATTGAGTGTTCCTGCTAAAGCTGAATTAGTATTCACCTTATGGTCCATGATGTCAAAGCCACAGGTATATATGATATTTGGATTTATTCATTTTATGACCTTTATATTACATTTTGGAAAACATTCTGGCACGGATGTAACATTTTTCATATTATTCATGTTCATTCGCATAACATATTGCGGTTGTAATCAGTGACCTCTTGTTTTTTTTCTTCTGATCTTGCCCAGTCTCCACATTTTGGTGCATGGTGGTTTTTCTTTTATACTCCAGGACATGCAGAGGAAAAAATAGTACAGAGAGGTCAGTTTCACGCTATATACAATCATCAAATTCAAATGTGAACAGTTCCCACACCCCCAAGGATGGTCCTTCCTACATTTATGACATGTCTACCTGTTGCAATGCATACACTTCTCTCTGTGCTGTGATTCCTATTACATTGAAAGGGCACCTGACAATGAATTAGTTTACTTTACTGGGAAAAGCGGCTTTCTTGGAAGAAAAGCTTGTCAATTGTGCATCCTCCTTTTCTTTTTCCATCGCCTTTTCTTGTAAGAAGTGTAGATGATGTTCATCTGCAAGGTTAGCCAAGAACATTATTCTTTTCCCAGTGGACCTATGCATGCCTTGCACAGTACATGTGCTTGTCTTGATCAGTACATTTACAAGACAAAAGACGCTGATGGAGAGGTGTGAAGGGTTTTAAGGTGGGCCGGATTTTTGAGTTTTTTTCGTAGGCTCTGATAATTCTAGTGTTAAGCAGAATGATTAATTAAAGACCTAGTTGGACCTCTCTGATTGCGCTTCACATCATAGCTGACCTAGGAGTAGCTGTCTGAGAATAGCCGTATAGATCCCTGCAAGTAAAACGAGTAGATGTTGAACTTGAGGTCAAACGAATTCTGGATCTAGAAGTGATTGAGGCAACTTTTAGGCTCCAGTGGAGTACTATTACATGGGTCCCAAACCTCAACAGCAGTTAACACGTTTCAAATGACTTCTACCAGTTTAATCAAGTTTCATGTTTCGATGGATATCTGATGCCAAGAGTGAATAAACTCCTTGAGTGACTTGGAAAAGCTTTAAATATGGCCACCCTTGACATAACAAAAGGGCACTGGCAAATTCCCTTAATGAAATCTGCCAAGTAAAAATTGTGTGTAGCACACCTTGTAGTCACTGGCAGTATTGTGTCCTCCCATTTGGATAACACTGGGAATTGGCCACCTTGAAACATCTGGTGGACAGAGTGCTACGACCCCATAATTCATACTGTGTCACCTACCTGGATGATGTGGTGATCTACTGGGAGAAAAACGTGCAGCATGTTCAGAAGATGCTCCTCACAGTATATAATGGTAATATTCAGATTAATTTAAAAAAAGTTATTTTGGAGGCCAGATATTTGAACTACGTGGTTGGCGGTGGTGCTGTCAAGACCACAGTGTATCAAAGTTAATGCCACACTTAACTGGCCCCATCTTTGAACCAAGCAGCACATCCAAAACTTCCTGGCACTTGTTGGGTACAACTTTGGGTTTGTATCTAATTTTTTTGAGCAGGCTTCACCCTTGACTGACCTGACAATGAAGTGGGTGCCTAACATGGTGGTTTGGGACAAAAAAAGTAAACTGCATTTTATGACGTAAAACAGGCCCTTACATCTGCACTAGTCTTGTTGGCTCCTGTTTCTCTACGTTTTATTGTCCAGACCGATGCTTTGGACAAAGGTCTTGGTGCCATGTTGAGGCAGAGCATTGATGGTGTAGAACACCCACTCATTTTCCTAAACCAGTAACTATTGGACAGGGAAACCAGGTATGTAATCGTGCAAAGGGAAGCATTGGAGATTAAGTGGGGTACCCATCAGCTGAGGTACTACCTGCTTGGCCATGAATTCAGTTTCATCACCGACATGCACCTTTACTGTGGATGTGTCTGCACAAAGTGTTGAGCTCATGCGTCACTCAATGGTTCTTGGACCTTTGGCCATTTAAATTGAAAGTCCTACATTGCTGTGGTTAACTCCATGCCAACACCGACACACTTTGTTGGAGACATGACTTCATGGTTAAGGTTGCCAACCCGACAACTTCAAGACTGCTATAAATGTAATTACACTCCAAGCCAGGGGTTGGCGCTGTAACCCTTACTCTGCAGAAGCAGTGATTGACAGTCACATCCTGAGTGACGTCAATTCGAGTTCCTGGAGCCTCATGTATAAACGGTGCGTACGCACAGAAATGTTGCGTAAGAACTTTTCCAAGTTCAAATCGCGATGTATAAAACCTACACTTGGCGTAAAGCCACGCATTTTTCCACGGTACCTCATGTCTTGTCGTACGCAAGTTCTCCTCTCGGTTTCGCAAACTGGTGGCACCCAGCGTCAAAGCAGTGCTACTGTTCTTGTGTGATTACTCATTTACTTCATGACGTGGCTTTATAAATACACAGAAACTAACCGCATATTGTTTATTAGTGTAATGCATCTGATTGTAATTAACTCGTAACAATATAATGGTCCAGGGAACAGCCATAGTATTCCAAATACCATAACTGCTTTAGCGTTATTACTCTCACTTCTTCTTCTTCTTCTTCTTTCAGCTGCTCCCGTTAGGAGTTGCCACAGCGGATCATCTTTTTCCATATTTCTCTCACTGCACCACTCGGAGTATTTATATCACTGTATCTGAGTGTGAATCACAGCAGCAGCTGATCGGAAAGAGAATTATCGATATACAGCTTTAAGGACACACTGTCTCAGCCACTGCAAAATGTTTCAAAGCCTTTCCTGTACGGACCTCGCGGTTCAGAAACAGTTTCATCCCAAGAACTTTAAATGCAGTCAATCAAGTGCTCCTTGTAGAACTGTGTGTACTTATAAGTACAATCACCGCACTGTAAACTTGCACTACAGTTATAATATCTCACAACCTGAGCCACTTTATAAAGCGTGTATTTACATATGATGACGATATCATTTTTAAGGTGAAATGCAGCAAAATATGTTTGTTAAATTATACAGATAAAACTTTAACTTCATTTAAATAATCTATATTCTTCACTGGGAGTGTCTTTAAGGATAGAATAATTTAACATGTACTACGAAGATATTTCAATGTTCTTTAAACGTTTTGAAGAATCGGCGCTAAGCTTACAGATGGCTTAACGTCTATTACAGAGCTGATTGTATGGCGATCGGTTACTTGGGGAAAGAAAAGCACTGACTGCAGTGACGGCCACGCCAATATATATTGAATATAAAACAGGAAGAGAAAATAACAACACAGCTAAAAATGCAGCGACAAATTTCGGCAAAAGTTAAATGCTTGTGTCATGAGCACGAGGCGGCTAGTGTCTGCAACATACGTGGCCATCCACAGTGCATAAGATACTTTACTGACATTGGTGGGCGAAGGAGCCAGCCACCCATTCTTCCTCTGCCCAGTGCCACCACAAGCCTAGAGCCGCCCCTGCAGTACTGCTGCAATAAATGATTTCATCGAAGTGAAACACATGTTTAATAACATGCTTTAACTCCTATCATCATGAAAATGACATCACGTATACATCTCAGTATTTTAGTTATTCAGAGAGCTGTAATATTACGAATGTAATGGATTCTGTGTCCAGTTGATGGAAGAGAGCCGGTTTAAAAAGCAAGTAGTGATTCACACACAGAGCACATAGAAGATCAAATACAAAACAAAGCATTTAACGTGCTACTTTAATTACGATGTGATTTGAGAAACTGGTTAATTAAACGATTTTAAGATGAAGTTTATGATGTTTTACTTTAATGACAAAATAAACTACGTGATTAAAGTGGAAATGTCGAGATTGAAGTTGACATTTCGTGCTTTTTCCCCACTGTGTTCCTTTTTTTCTCTGTACCCTAATAAGCTTTCATATGACACTCAGACAGTGGGCTTACAACTCGGCTTTTCACGGCAACTTTGATATGTGACTTCTTTTTTATTTCCGGCACTGTGCGATTTTGTGAATGTGAGCTTTCAAGTTTCTCCAACACGCTATGTCACTCGATCAACTTCATTTTGTTGATTATACCACGGTTTATTTGAACAAATAGTATGTTTTTCCTTTGCCTCCACTTTGTATTCGCTGAAATTCTTATATTTTCCCCGTGCTTTTCCCATTGTCTTTTCACAGAAGGCTGCGCTTAAGGGCGATTTATATTGATTTGCATATTCACTGAGGCGTAATTCTGGGAGGAGTTGGGGCGTTACATAATGCGCGTGCACGAGCGTTAGTTTTCACACTGATCTTAATTTATGTAGCAGAAGAACGTGGAAGTTGGAGTACGCACAGATTCCTGCATCTGGATTTTTCTGTGCGTAAGCACATTTCGGCTTTTGTGCTTACGCCATGTTATAGTGCGAGTTCTACGCACGGCGTTATACATGAGGCTCCTGATGCTTGATATCCATGTGCATGTTGATTTCAAACACATGAAAGTTCTTTGTTTCAAGTCGTGTCACTAATCCCAGACAATGCTGTGACTCTCCACTCAGATTCTAAATTTGATTCAGTTCATCGAATTTCCTGACTGTGATGTCTGTTCAGGTGACATGCCATTATATAAATACACACAGCTGAAGTCATTTTGTGGTTAAATTCCTTGACTTTGCTCTCTGGTGTCAGTTCTGATCTCAGGTTTCTCCAGTTGGCACTGAGCTTTATTTTATTTATTCCCTTGACATCTCTTTCTTTTCCCTTAACCACAGGCTAACAAGCTGCAGTTTACACAATCTGCTGCACTGATGAAGTTGTTGGAAGCGTCTCCCTTCCAAGAATTCTCTTTTCTGGCCTGGTGCACTAAAATTGATTATCAATTTGTCTTTGTAGTATTGATGCAACATATGAGGAGAGCACAAAAAATTTAAATATCAAATTAGACACACGCTAAGATGATTTTATTTTGTTTTTTATCATGTTCTTTAAATTTTTAAAAGGATTATAGAATAGTATACGTTTTACCTTATTATTGTTGTATGCTTTAACACTAGAATTACCAAAGCCTACAAAAAAACTCGTAAATCTGGCCCACCTTAAATCCCTTCACACCTCTCTGTCAGTGTCTTTTGTCTTGTAAATCTGCCGATTAAGACAAGCAACAAACAGCCTACTATTCCATCCCCCCACCGCTGCAGAATGGACACACAGTTCTCCCAGCTCATGCCTTGATTGACAGAAACGTTTTTCATATTTTAGTAATAAATGACAAAATGTAGGCATCAACTATATAATGTGTGAAGCCAGAAGTCCAAAGGTCAAATAAACACTTTCACAAAAGGTTCAAGGATGATGCAACAGCTTCTGTGGTGCAGAGGTTAGAATTGCTGACTTGTAATCAACAGTCCCCTGGTTCTCTCCTGACTGCCTCGTATGTATGCCATTTTGAGTAGTGAGCTGCTCTTATTGTTAATATTTACAATAAGCACATATATTTGATTTGTGTCTCTAACAGTCACTGAAAATTAATAGTACTTTAAAAGTTAGTGTTTTTTTTTCACTTTCATTCTCTTCAGTAGGACTGCACCCAGTAAAGGTTAGGAGGGGTCCTTTGATATCTGCATGGGACTGAAGACTTGACAACGCGACAGTAGAACCTACTCTGGTAGGAGAAGACTTGTTCATTTACACTCTTCCTGTGTTTTAGACAGATCAGCAGCCATCTACACACCACATCGTGAACTCCCACTTCCTGTAGTTTGATACCCAATGTCTCATGTGGTACCTTATCAAATACTTTATGAAGACTGAATATGTAATATTAATTTCAACAGGTCTGATAATATGTTTTTATTGTTCTGTAATGGGCTAGAATTCAGTATTCTAAGGAAAATGACATTTCTCTGTGTTAATTAGTATAATGGGCTATAAATAAGCATTTTAAAGAAAAGGCAGAAAATTCTGCTACAGGTTATTGTTGATGGTTATCTATCTGCTTTGATTAAGTATCTCATCCACACACAATGTGGTGATTACAGAACTGACTGCCACGTTTGAAAATTAATGAGTTCTGGGAACATTGGTTTATATTGAAATATTTTTGATAGCTGGCCACAATATCATTGTTGAACCAAAGTAAATGTGCTTAAACTATTTGTTCTACAGGAGGAAATTGGCTTGCACCATTGTTTCACTGATTGCCATGTTGATCTATACAGAAACTGAAACATATACATATATATATAAAAGGAGAATAAAGCAGAA
>NC_053156.1:6405167-6421150 GCF_016835505.1 Polypterus senegalus
TCACAAAGTCACTTATTAACTTCATCTATAACAGTTTAATTTACTAGTTTCTCAAATACCATCGTAACTAAAGTAACATGTTAAATGCTTTGTTTTGTATTTGTTCTTCTATGTGTGTGAATCACTACATGCTTCATAAATGGGCTTTCTCATACTCCGATTGGACCCAGAAGCCATTACATTCATGATATTACAGCTCTCTGAATAATTAAAATACTGAGATGTATACTTGATATCACTTTCATGATCGTAGGAGTTAAAACATGTTATTAAACATGGAAACATGGTGGTGCAGTGATTGTGACAAACTTGCGTCCTGTCCAGAGTTTGTTCCTGCCTCATGCAAGATGCTTGCTGCGCCATGCATGACCTTTGATGAAATAATTTATTGCAGCAGTACTGTCTCTTTTAAACGTACTAATCCCTAATTCCTGTACTTCCTTTTCTGTCTCCAAATGCAACACAGTTATCTCTGTAATAGATGTAAATCCATCTGTAAGCTTAGAACGTCGATTCTTCAAAACTTTTAAATAACTGTAGCTGCATTTTCCCAAAATTACCAAAGTTCAGAAGCTTCACCTCAAAAAATGGGATTCAACAAAAGCCAGATGTGCAGAAATGATTCTACAGACAACAAAACTTTGTTTTTAAAAGTTTCAAAGTAAAACAGTTCACACAAAAAAGAAAACTAAAATAACAAAAAAGGAAAAATTAACATTAAGAAAAATTCAGTTCTAAGCTTAATCTTGTTACATCTCAAATCGTTACTATTTACTTAACATTTCTGAACCATTTCTAAACGGTCAGAAATCCATATGCTTATCCCATCTCTGAGTAGAAAATGGGTCTTTTAAGTCCCTCTTTACTGGGACCAGTCCTAAAACACAACTGAGCTCATTATCACACTGTTTCTCAGTTATAGTAAGAAGGTTCTATCTCTTACTAACTTATACGGGGAAAAGACTATACCATAAGCTATGACTATGGAAGAAATATATATTCTATTGAAATTAAGCACACTTTAATATGAATTTAACTCAAAATGTTAACATTCTAAGATTGGCTCTTACATTTCTGGCCCCTAATTGGCTATGCAGGAGCAGAGACAATTACTTTACTTCAATATGAGCCAATTACTTTTATATTAACTATTCTTTTCAAATCACTAGCAATAACACTGCAAACAAACATTTTAAAAAATAATCCCATTTCTTGAAGCAGGCCCAGTTTATTCACGGGTCTGTCCAGTGTGCTGGTTCTGATCTGCACACAAACGCTTCTGACTGCACCTTTGGCATCTGGCATTGTCTTGATGACTCGACCCATTACCCAGGAATTATGAGGTGTAGCTTTATCTACGATTAAAACAACGTCCCCTGGTTTGAAATGTCTTCTTGTTGTAAGCCATTTTTGACGTTCTTGAAGTATTGGCAAATACTCTTTTGTCTGTCTTTTCCAAAACAATTCAGCCATGTATTGAATTTGTTTCCAGCGTTTTCTTGGATATGGTTTATTTTCTTAAACGAGTTCAGGTGGCATTTCAGGTCGTGTCTTCAGTAATAACAAATGATTGGGTGTGAGTGATTCCAAATTATTTAGGTCATCTGATGTCTTTGTAAGAGGTCTGTTATTGAGTATTGATTCCACTTTACACATCATTGTAGGGAGGTTTTCATCATCAAGTGTTTGTTGGTTTAGTGTTGAATTTAAGATCTTTCTTATGCTTCTGATTTGTCTTTCCCACACTAAACCTTGATGAGAAGCTGATGTTGGATTGATAATCAATTTGATTTGTTCTTGCATCATAGCGTCATTTTTTTGTGTTCTAAATTTTTAATAGCTTCTCGTAGCTCTCTTTCTGCTCCAACAAAATTTGTTCCATTGTCTGAGCGCATGATTTTAACTTGTCCTCTTCTACCTGTAAATCGGAGTATGGCTTGGATACAAGAATCAGTGTCTAAGCTATGTGCGATCTCTATGTGCACAGCTCTGGTTATTACACACGTGAAGATTACTCCGTACCTCTTGACTAGACTTCGTCCTCTTTTGACTAGGAAGGGGCCAAAATAATCGACTCCAACATTGGTGAACGGTGGTTGGTTTGATGCTAGGCGATCTTCTGGCAAATCTGCCATTTTTGCTCACCTGCTTTCTCATTGTATCTTCTGCATGTTGTGCACTTTGAAATTATTTTTCTGATAGCTGAATTCGCTTGAGGTATCCATCATTTCTGGCGTAACTGTGCGAGCACATAGTTGCGCCCACAATGTCCGATTTGTTTATGAATGTGCTGCAATATGAGAGGAGCAACATGTGAATGCTTGTGTAGAATTGCAGGATGTTTAGCTTCTTCTGGCATTGCAGCTTTGCAGAGTCTTCCTCCAACTCTCAGTATTCCATCTTGTATGATCGGGTCAAGTTTATAGATTTGACTGTTCTTTTTAACACAAGTCTTTTTCTTTAGAGCCTTTAATTCTTAGTTCTTCTTCTTCTTAGTTGAAATGTTTTTCTTTCATTTCTTAAGTGTAGCAGTATGTCTTTAAACTTAAGGAACCAAGCCACTGCTTTCTTCAAGCAATGCCAATCTGAAAAGTAAGTGATTAGTTTGTTGATGGGTTCAGTTGCCTCCTCTATTCTTGTTATGTTAACTGCACAAGTTTTAACTTCGGGATCATCTTCAAAAAGTGAATCGTTCAGTTGATCTGGTCTTTTTGGCCACTCACGTTCGGACTTCAATAAGAAACTTGGACCTTGTGACCATGTGGTGCTTTTCAGAAAATTTTCTATGCTTAGCCCCCTAGATGCTTGATCAGCCGGGTTAAGGGCAGATGTGACGTACCTCCACTGTGAAGGTTGTGAATGATCTCTAATCACGGAGATTCTGTTTGTAACAAAGGTCTTGAATGTTGTTACACTATGGACCCTGAGCTTCGCAATTTCTTGCGATATATACTTGTATATGGTTGAGATGACAATAAAGTTCACTTTGACTTTGACTTTGAGTGCTTTCATTTGAGATATATTTTAGCACCGCGGTGCTGTCAGTCCAAAATGTTGATTCTTGTAAGGGCGTTTGAAGCTCACCTTTAAGCATTTTGTCCATTTTAACTGCCACAATGGCTGCTGTCAGCTCCAATCTTGGAATCGTGACCTGCTTCCATGGTGCAACTCTTCACTTGCCCATCAGGAATGAACAATGCTTTTTGCCCTCTTCATTGGTTAAGACAAGGCAAGTGAGAGTGTCATATCCATCTTCACTAGCATCTGCAAAATGGCGCATTTGTGCTGTCTTTATGGTTCCAAACCCTGTAGGTTTGAAGCATTTGTTCACTTTATAGTCTGTAAGTAACATCAAATCATCCATCCATTTTTTCCATTTCTGAATGTGTTTGACTTCTACTTCTTCATCCCACCCACATTTCTCTTTGCATAAGTCTCTTAGAATAAGCTTTGCTGGCAGTAAGGCAGGTGCTAGAAAACCAAGTGGATCATAAACTGAGCTAACAACAGACAGGATACCACGCCTTGTAGCGGGCTTGTTTTGTAACTTAATCTGAAATTTGAAACTGTCCGTTTCTGTGCACCACTGGACGCCCAGGGCACACTCTGTGGGAAGGAGACTGTGGCTCAAATCCAAATCCTTTTGTTCATGAGCTCTGTCTTCTTCAGGTATGGACAAAACAAAAGCTTTTTGCTTTTGAGGGACAGTTGGCTGTTTTTCTCCATCCGGCAGTTACTTTCTTTTTGACATAATCGATATTAACATTTGCAGTGCATCTCCCATTGTGTATTCAAACCTAACATTTTACTTCTTGTGAAGACGTGCGAGTGTCTGACAATAAGTGGACTCCCTGAGCAGAGCTGCTTTACAACATGAAGCCTGCTGACCTGCTGTCCCCCAAAATGAATTGCACTACGTGGACTAATGACATAAATATATGACAAGTGACGCTACAAGGTGTTTCAGTGACACAAGGAGAGACAACTGGCCTCATGTGAAGTTTGTATTAACAGACCACCTGTGTGTCACGTATGAACTCTTGAGAGGTGAGGACCACTTTACTGTCTGTGACGATGAGGAGTGGATGACAACAACACAACACACAAACTCCTGTAAAGTCGTACGTCTGCCATCACTGAGCAGCTGCTGCTAATTTAATCAAAACTGAACTCGTATGATGGAGATGGCCGTCCTCTCGTATTTTGTATTTTAGGGATCAAAGTATCTATAAAAAACATCACTTGCTGTTACTCTAATACACTATGAATTATGAATTTATTGCAACTGTAATATTAATAAAAAATAGTGAATCTAAGCATTGAAATATAATCGAAGATTTTTCTGGAGAGATCTTGACATCATTTCTATCTTTATTAAGAACTTTAATTGTCCTTATAGTGATAACAGCTAACAGACTCCTGCAGTGCGGTGGTCCTCGGTGCTTCAAAGCTGACAGATGCAGTCATTTACTTTTGTTTTATATAAAGTTACAAATCAGTTAAACAGCAAATGTCTTCAAAATAAAAAGCACAACAGTTACCGCTGCTGCAGTGTTTGAATTCTGAGAGTTGACCTGCCACTGCCACAGAGAAATGCATTTTGTGTGTCTGATGATTTAACCTTCCTCTTTTGTTAGCTTTCTGTTACTATCTCTTATGTTAACGGGTCGGTTTTGACCCGTGTCCTTAATCAGTCATATTACCATCAAAACAATTATTTATCATCCAATTTTTTTCCTTACCTCTTAGTTACTTTGTTACGCTTCCTTGTCCATTAAAGAATGTTTTTAATATTTTTGCGGTGACCTCATGAGCTTTTACTTTAACAGCCTACCTCTCGTTTTCAATTTTAAAAAATGATTAAATGAACCTCAAGAGAATTATTTAAATAAATAAAAGGTTGTTATGTTACCTGACTATTACTGAGGGGTATTAGAACACATCTCTTAAATAAATTTGTTATATATATTTTTTATTATAATATTAATTACTATAGTAACATCTATGGTGTTACGGGTCAAATTTGACCCATATATATTTATTTCAAAGAAAAAGACAAAAAAGTATTTATTTTCAAAAATAACTTTAATATAAATGGAAAGCTAAACAAGTAAATCTCAAAATGTGGATTTGCAAGGCCAAACAAACTACGAACAATCAAGCAAATCAAACCAATAGAAATGAGGCACTAGTTCCAAAAAACGTCTTTGTGTGCAAGAACATGCGTGTGCATTTAGAGGCATGTGTGGCAAAAAGCGACACTTTTAGTGTGTTCTTTGCAAATCTGTTTTTTGCAGTAGAAGCAGAGTACGTTTGTCTTTCTGTCTTTATTGCTAGGCAGGCCTGACACGTCTTTCTTTTAGAATCAGGTGGCCTCAGTGGGGTTGTGGCTGTGGCTGTGGAGGTTGATGTTAAGGCAGTGCTGGCCGAAGAGGATGCTGGCACTGATGCTCTTTGTGTTGCTGATGGTGTGGAAGGAGTGCTACGTGAGCTCTGCAGCTGTCTGACCAAGGCTGCAGCGGCTGGGTCCCGCTGTGTCTCAATGTGTGCCTTGACAAGGGAACTTCCTAACTCCTCAAGAAACATTCTCCGCTTGTTTTTTCTGGTTGAGTTCCACCCTAGGTGAATGTGGGTCCACAACACAAATGCATTGTATGCAGACACATCTAGAATGTTATAAAACACAACCATCGGCCATCTCCTGGTCATTCTCTAGCAAGTGTAGGTGGCAGTCAGCTTGTCCAGGTTGTCCACTCCCCCTTTGTTTTTATTATAGTCCAAGATAATTATGGGCTTTTTGTCACTTGCTGATGACACAGCTGCGTCTTTGTGAAAAGTGTCTGTAAAAGGAAATTTTGAAGAAAGTGGAGCTCTGTCCTTCACCTGCAAAATTTCAGCAGGCAGCTCAGGTTTATTTTTTTTTTACTGTGCCCACCATGGTAAGTTTCCACCTGAGCAGTTCTTGTCCAAGGTCATAGCTGGTAAAGAAATTGTCACATGTGCTATTGTGACCCTGCAGTCCAGTAGTAATATCGAAGACTACACGTTTTCCTTGATTTTTCTCAGGAATGCCACTTGCATGTTTGCCTGTGTAAATCTGCAGATTCCATGCATAGCTGGTTTTTGAATCACAGGCTGCCCAAATATTTATGCCGTGTTTCCCTGGCTTACTAGGCATGTACTGCCGGAAAGGGCATTTTCCACGGAAAGGGACAAAACGTTCATCTACTGTTACCTCTGGCTCTGGGTTGAACATCAGTGGAAGGAGCTGCACCCACCTTTCCTAGACATCCCTGATGGGAGCAAGATTGTCAGATTTTTCTCTAGTTTATTTTGTTTGTTCAGGTAAGGAGACACACAGGCAAAGAGAGAAGCCCCTCAAAGTGTGTTTAGGATTTTTGTTTTAACCCTAACTATTGTTTTATAACCTTAAATTATAACTGGGTCAAAACTGACCCTACCAACACAAAGGTAATAATTTTCACCAGAGCATTTTATAATTTAGTACAAATTTTTTTTGTTTGTTTTATTTTAATTAAATACAGATTCGGGACAAAATCAAAAAGCCTTGATGCAATAAAAAAAATTAGGTAGTAGTTTAAAGTAAAATGGGTCGGTGCTGACTCTAACACAAGAGGAAGATTAAGAAAAGAAAGACGTCCAGTAAATCAGACAAAGACAATCAGCACAACATCAGACTGACAGAGAGCAACTGGGGGGGAATACTGTCTGGAATTTAATATGGGGGTCCGGAAAAGACAAAAACACACAGCTGTTACTGTACACTGTATGTGTGTGTGTGTGTGTGTGTGTGTGTGAGGGCCTCTCTTGAGCACAGGGTGGTCCAGCACACTCCATACAGGAGTCAGAGGGGCTCTGAGCAGCACAGCACAGGATGGAGTGTCAGACCACCACTGGGCACAACCTCAGCTCATCTGAACCTGCTGATTTAATGTGCTGCTCGCTGTGATGAGGAAAGAAAGTCAAAGTGACTGAGAACAAAAACAAAACAGCAGACAGAGGAGAAGAAGGAAACTGCAGAGAGCCAGCAGCTGACCACTGTGGAGCTGTGAGGAGAGACCACCGCAGCCCTGAGCGGCTCCTGACAAACAAATATAATGAAGACATCTGAGATTTGATGAACTCATTAGTGAGTAAGAACTGAAATGAACAAACAAACATCCTGAGAGAATTTGTGAAGCAAACACAGCAGAGAGTTGCCTCATGTGAATTACGTCAGCAGAGAGAATATGGCAGTCGCAGGGCCTCAGTGTATAAACATCTCAGTGTGCAGGCAGGATGGCTCAGTCAGGGACAGACATGGAGTTTAAACAACTGAGATTTGGACGTTGTTATCCTCACAGTAATGCATCTTGTCTTAAAATGATTTATGAAACTGAAATTTATGGACTTTATTATATTTTCTCGTGTCTTTTACTTTTATCGACAGTCTTTGGAAATCTTCTTGTCATCATTTCTATTTCTCATTTTGTTCAGCTGCACACGCCGACAAATCTTCTGATCCTTTCACTCGCAGCAGCCGATTTCTTAACAGGTTTCTTTGTGTTGCCCTTTTCTTTGGTTCTCCTGATTGATGGTTGCTGGTACTTTGGTGTTCTTTATTGTTATTTGTATCAGGCACTTGCCAATATTCTTGGCATATCTGTGATATATAATGTGGTTTTAATATCCATTGATCGCTACATTGCTGTCTGCCATCCTTTCTTTTACAGCTCAAAAATAACTTTAACTGTTGCAGGGATCAGCATTGTTGTAGTGTGGCTGTTTGCACTTTTCATTACACTCATAGCTTTATGTCTTAGTGAAATTGTAACAGAGTTATGTGAAGGAGCTTGTGCAGTATTTGGTTATTATGAAATGGTCACTTTTATTTTACTCGTAAACTTTTTTATTCCTTTTTCACTAATGATCGGTTTTTATATCAGAATATTTGTAGTTGCAAGAAGCCATTCAAGAGCCATCAACTGTATGATAGAAAAGAGACAAACTGAGGAGGTGAGTGACAGAAAAATATCAAAACCGTCTGAAAGAAAAGCCGCAAAAACATTAGGAGTAGTCGTGGGGGTTTTTATTATGTGCTGGCTGCCTCTTTACTTTTATAATCTTTTTACTGAACTTAATAATCTAATCACATATATCATCAGGAATGTCTTTGTGATGGTAAGTGAAGTGAACTATGGAGTTAATCCAATTCTTTACGCTTTTCTTTATTCCTGGTTCAGAAAAGCACTGAAAATCATCTTGACTTGTAAAATATTAAGTCCTGCATCTTCGGTGATCAATTTATTGTAAATGTTAAAGAAAATAAAAAAGTAAATTTCTAAACTTAGTTGTTTAAAATTATTTGTAAATTATGCCTTTGCTCATTTGTCATATTAACTATGCAATACCTGGACGTATTTCTTAACAATACAATCATTTCATATTCTCTGTATTGTTTTGAAGGCTGTTTTTGTTAAAATTATACTTTATTCATGTGGAGTGTACACTGTTTATGATTATTGCTTATTTCAACAAAGTTATTTTCATAAATCTTCTCCTTATTTGAATGTGTAATAAACAGCACTGAAAATTTTGGAGACTCCTGGTAATTTATAAAAACACTTCAGAGTTTCTTGTTGACTCTTTTCTTTTTATTTTTTTTAACATTGTGTAATGATTATTGCTATGTCCATTATTTTGGGTGAGAATTATTTATTTCAATATGAATTAAGTAACGTGCTGAATTTTACGTAATATCTGGAAATATAAAAATCTTTTAACATCTACAGTTACAATTTTCACCAAAGTTCAGATTTCACAACTAAAAACTCCACAGCTGAGCTCAGACGACGACCGACATTCTGTTCAGCTTTGGTGAGTCGGTGGAGATTTGTTTAAGAGTCTAATTGCACAAAAATGTTCCTTCAGTTTTTTAGTTTTGCATCATAGTAAACGTTTCATTTTAATCTTGAAGTTAATGTTAATCTGCACTCCTTGTAGTCGCAGGAGTGTAAGGTGAGTTCTAAAACGGGTAAAACGCAAGCCGAAAGAAATCACTCAGTCCAAAAGTTTGTTTTAAAATATTTAGTGAAAATTCAAAGCAAACAATCCACAGAAGAATAAAGAAAAAAGTTGTTACACACGTAGAATAAAAGGCAAAAAAAAGAAAAAAATGTATCTTCTCTAAACTTAGCTTTTCTTGTAAAACTTTGGTTGTTTCTATCCTTAAAGATTCTTAACTTCTTCTTCTGTACTCTTTAAACGTACCGTACTGCACATTCAGTTAAGTGCTTTGTCTTACATGTTTCTTGTCACACAAAATACGCACACAAGGCACGAAAGACACAAAAGACACAGTTTAAAACCACGCGCCTTCTACGCCTTAAACATGGCAAGGCTGATCACTACCTGAGAATAATGTTTAGTCAGAGAAGCTAGAAATAGTTAGAATATAACAATTCAATTTAACTTATGTGGTTATAGGAACCTCCCATAGATTAATCACTAACATTTAATAAAACATTTATGTATCTTATGTAACTTGGAAATGGCTCTTACACTCCTCAATAAGGCAGCAGATGACAGACGAGTGCAGACGGAGCAGTCGGCCTTCACTCCTCACACTGCTGGCTCACTAAATGACACTGAGGTGACTGTGAGGAACTGAAATGGACGACTGAGAAGGTCAAATTAGGTTTGATGTCCACAATTAAATGTAGGATTTGCTGCTTCAGACTGACATTTGTTAATATTTGTGAAGTCAGTAATTGTCTGCCAACCACCACATTTATTCCTTTTGATAGTCACATCACAAATTTTTCTCTCTCTTCAGTTATCTTGGTAAGACATTTAAAAATCTAACAACACAGTACAGAGGTGTGTACTCATTCATGTATTTTGATATTTTATTTCTTTGTAATGAATGCTTCAGTGAGGATTTGAACACAAATGTCTTTAAGTGATCATTAATAAAGACCTGACACTTGATATCCGTGTGTTTAGATAAACCTCAGCATGTTGATTTCAAACACGTGAAAGTTCTTTGTGTCAAGTTGTGTCACTAATCCCAGACAATGCTGTGACTGTCCACTCAGATCCTAAATTTGATTCAGCTCATCGTATTTCCTGATTGTGATGTCTGTTCAGGTGAAATGCCATTATATAAATACACACAGCTGAAGTCATTTTGATGTTAAATTCCTTGACTTTGCTCTCTGGTGTCATCTCAGGTTTCTCCAGTTTACACTGAGTTTTATTTTATTTATTCCCCTGACATCTCTTCCCTTCTGCTAACCACAGGCTGTCGAGTTGCAGGTTACATAATCCGTTGTACTGATGAAGTTGTTGAAAGTGTCTCCCTTCCCAGGATTGTTTTTATGTATTGATGCAATACACAAGGAGAGTATAAAATAAAAAAAGATGAAATATGAGACATTGTAACGTGATTTTATTATGTTTTATATCATGTACTTGCTATCAAGGCCGAAAGCAAACCGACATTGGCAATATCTCCACCCAGGGAAGCTAAGCCTGATTTGCTCTTAGAACTTCAATGTCAATTTCGACAAACATCAGAATCTTTTCAAAGAGAACAGTGGAATGGCGATTTACTGAAGTTTGCCAAAAATGCAGTTTTTCTAGTTATCTGAAGGTGTACCACCCAGTCCATGCCACCAGAACCCTACTTTGTATTTTAAAATGATTTATTATGTCATTTGTTAGAACATGATGGCAAGTTAGCTCACACAAACCTCTTGGGTATCAATCTCTTCACTGCCAAAACACTCAAAAGGATAAAACTTTGATTTTACTTTCAGGGAATTAATGAGGACATCTGTCGCTTTTGTGTTTCGTGTCTGGCATGTCAGCTGTGACAGATTCCTAGAAAAGACCATGCTCCTCTTGCGCCATTCTTGTGATAGATATACGGACTTCTGAAAGCATCAGGGTGGACATAGTAGATCTTCTCAAACCCTCAGCCCGAGGACATAAATTGGATTATGCTACATTGTATCCGAAGGCTATTCCCTTAAAACAAGTCCAGAAGCATCACATGGGAACTGGTAGGAGTCATTGTGCATATCCCAAAAGGGGACCAAGAGATGCCGTTTACCTCAGAGATGTTCAGGAAGGTTGCCAAATTGCTCCAAATCAATCACGTTAAGACTTCAGTGTACCTTTGTTAGCCTGATGGTCTAGTCGAACGGCTTAATAAGACGCACAAGCAAATGCTTATCAAGGTGGGTTTGTTCCTCATTTTTCTGAGAGGGCTGTGGCCTTGAATGACCTGACAAAGAAGAACTAACTAGGATCAGTTACTACCCCTCTTGCTATCTGCATACCAGGAAGTCCTCTACAGTTTTTTCACCTTATAAATTTTTATATGGGTAACAACCTCAGGGATTACTGGATATATATTAAAAGATCGATAAAAAACTTGAGGTGCCCCATTCCAAAAATATCTTCAAATATGTCACACAATTATGCAATATATTTGGTAAAATCAGATCAAAACTTATATGGAAAATGAGCAATCAGCACAAATCTATACCAATGGTAAGATGCTCCTAGAGTTTGCCCCCTGAGATTGGGTCAAGGTTCCTATTCCAAATTATTGGTTCATTGGCAAGGATGCTATGAAATTAAGGAAATGAAGGAGTTGGTTGTCTGTTTGGATAAACAACCCAAACAGTGCCGAGAGTTCAAAGCAAATATCCTGTCCATCCGAGAAGTGATCAGTGAATGTCTTGCTCGGACCTCTCTTCTTGAACATGACCTCATAACTGACCCAGGAGTAGTTGTCCGAGAATTCCCATAAACATTCCCGGAAGCAAAATAAGCATGCTTCCCTTTCTTTCTCATACTCCGATTGAATACATTCATGATATTACAGCTCTCTTAATAATTAAAATACTGAGATGTATACTTGATATCACTTTCATGATCGTAGGAGTTAAAACATGTTATTAAACATGGGAAACATGGTGGTGCAGTGATTGTGACAAACTTGCGTCCTGTCCAGAGTTTTTCCTGCCTCATGCAAGATGCTTGCTGCACCATGCATGACCTTTGATGAAATAATTTATTGCAGCAGTACTGTCTCTTTTAAACGTACTAATCCCTAATTCCTTTTCTGACTCCAAATGCAGCACAGTTATCTCTGTAATAGATGTAAATCCATCTGTAAGCTTAGAACGTCGATTCTTCAAAACTTTTAAATAACTGTAGCTGCATTTTCCCAAAATTACCAAAGTTCAGAAGCTTCAACTCAAAAAATGGGATTCAACAAAAGCCAGATGTGCAGAAATGATTCTACAGACAACAAAACTTTGTTTTTAAAAGTTTCAAAGTAAAACAGTTCACACAAAAAAGAAAATTAAAATAACAAAAAAGGAAAAATTAACATTAAGAAAAATTCAGTTCTAAGCTTAATCTTGTTACATCTCAAATCGTTACTATTTACTTAACATTTCTGAACCATTTCTAAACGGTCAGAAATCTGTATGCTTATCCCATCTCTGAGTAGAAAATGGGTCTTTTAAGTCCCTCTTTACTGGGACCAGTTCTAAACACAACTGAGCTTATTATCGCACTGTTTCTCAGTTATAGTAAGAAGGTTCTATCTCTTACTAACTTATACGGGGAAAAGACTATACCATAAGCTATGACTATGGAAGAAATATATATTCTATTGAAATTAAGCACACTTTAATATGAATTTAACTCAAAATGTTAACATTCTAAGATTGGCTCTTACATTTCTGGCCCCTAATTGGCTATGCAGGAGCAGAGACAATTACTTTACTTCAATATGAGCCAATTACTTTTATATTAACTATTCTTTCCAAATCACTAGCAATAACACTGCTAACAAACATTTTAAAAAATAATCCCATTTCTTGAAGCAGGCACAGTTTATTCACGGGTCTGTCCAGTGTGCTGGTTCTGATCTGCACACACACGCTTCTGACTGCACCTTTGGCATCTGGCATTGTCTTGATGACTCGACCCATTACCCAGGAATTATGAGGTGTAGCTTTATCTACGATTAAAACAACGTCCCCTGGTTTGAAATGTCTTCTTGTTGTAAGCCATTTTTGACATTCTTGAAGTATTGGCAAATACTCTTTTGTCTGTCTTTTCCAAAACAATTCAGCCATGTATTGAATTTGTTTCCAGCGTTTTCTTGGATATGGTTTATTTTCTTAAACGAGTTCAGGTGGCATTTCAGGTCGTGTCTTCAGTAATAACAAGTGATTGGGTGTGAGTGGTTCTAAATCATTTGAGTCATCTGATGTCTTTGTAAGAGGTCTGTTATTGAGTATTGATTCCACTTACACATCATTGTAGGGAGGTTTTCATCATCAAGTGTTTGTTGGTTTAGTGTTGAATTTAAGATCTTTCTTATGCTTCTGATTTGTCTTTCCCACACTAAACCTTGATGAGAAGCTGATGGTGGATTGAAAATCTATTTGATTTGTTCTTGCATCATAGCGTCATTTTTTTGTATTCCAATTTTTAATAGCTTCTCGTAGCTCTCTTTCTGCTCCAACAAAATTTGTTCCATTGTCTGAGCGCATGATTTTAACTTGTCCTCTTCTACCTGTAAATCGGAGTATGGCTTGGATACAAGAATCAGTGTCTAAGCTATGTGCGATCTCTATGTGCGCAGCTCTGGTTATTACACACGTGAAGATTACTCTGTACCTCTTGACTAGACTTCGTCCTCTTTTGACTAGGAAGGGGCCAAAATAATCGACTCCAACATTGGTGAACGGTGGTTGGTTGGGTGCTAGGCGATCTTCTGGCAAATCTGCCATTTTTGCTCACCTGCTTTCTCATTGTATCTTCTGCATGTTGTGCACTTTGAAATTATTTTTCTGATAGCTGAATTCGCTTGAGGTATCCATCATTTCTGGCGTAACTGTGCGAGCACATAGTTGCACCCACAATGTCTGATTTGTTTATGAATGTGCTGCAATATGAGAGAAGCAACATGTGAATGCTTGTGAAGAATTGCAGGATGTTTAGCTTCTTCAGGCATTGCAGCTTTTCAGAGTCTTCCTCCAACTCTCAGTATTCCATCTTGTATGATCGGGTCAAGTTTATAGATTTGACTGTTCTTTTTAACACAAGTCTTTTTCTTTAGAGCCTTTAATTCTTCTGGAAATTCTTGCTGTTGACTTAGGTGGGTAAGCTCTGTTTCAGCTTTAACTAAGTCATCCAGTGAAATAGAACTTGGTTTTAAAGTCCGTTTATACCTTTTCATGTGCTTTGTGATGAGTGATTTTTGTTTTTCTGGATTACTTTTAGTCTGACTGACTTCTAGTTGAAATGTTTTTCTTTCATTTCTTAAGTGTGGCAGTATGTCTTTAAACTTGAGGAACCAAGCCACTGCTTTCTTCAAGCGATGTCAATCTGAAAAGTAAGTGATTAGTTTGTTGATGGGTTCAGTTGCCTCCTCTATTCTTGTTATGTTAACTGCACAAGTTTTAACTTCGGGATCATCTTCAAAAAGTGAATCGTTCAGTTGATCTGGTCTTTTTGGTCACTCACGTTCGGACTTCAATAAGAAACTTGGACCTTGTGACCATGTGGTGCTTTTCAGAAAATTTTCTATGCTTAGCCCCCTAGATGCTTGATCAGCCGGGTTAAGGGCAGATGTGACGTACCTCCACTGTGAAGGTTGTGAATGATCTCTGATCACGGAGATTCTGTTGGCAACAAAGGTCTTGAATGTTGTTACACTATGGACCCTGAGCTTCGCAATTTCTTCTATCTGTATACTTGTATATGGTTGAGATGACAATAAAGTTCACTTTGACTTTGACTTTGAGTGCTTTCATTTGAGATATATTTTAGCACCGCGGTGCTGTCAGTCCAAAATGTTGATTCTTGTAAGGGCGTTTGAAGCTCACCTTTTAACATTTTGTCCATTTTAACTGCCACAACGGCTGCTGTCAGCTCCAATCTTGGAATCTGCTTCAATGGTGCAACTCTTCACTTGCCCATCAGGAATGAACAATGCTTTTTGCCCTCTTCATTGGTTAAGACAAGGTAAGTGACAGTGCCATATCCATCTTCACTAGCATCTGCAAAATGGTGCATTTGTGCTGTCTTTATGGTTCCAAACCCTGTAGATTTGAAGCATTTGTTCACTTTATAGTCTGTAAGTAACATCAAATCATCCATCCATTTTTTCCATCTGTGAATGTGTTTGACTTCTACTTCTTCATCCCACCCACATTTGTCTTTACATAAGTCTCTTAGAATAAGCTTTGCTGGCAGTAAGGCAGGTGCTAGAAAACCAAGTGGATCATAAACTGAGCTAACAACAGACAGGATACCACGCCTTGTAGCGGGCTTGTTTTGTAACTTAATCTGAAATTTGAAACTGTCAGTTTCTGTGCACCACTGAATGGCCAGGGCACACTCTGTGGGAAGGAGACTGTGGCTCAAATCCAAATCCTTTTGTTCATGAGCTCTGTCTTCTTCAGGTATGGACAAAACAAAAGCTTTTTGCTTTTGAGGGACAGTTGGCTGTTTTTCTCCATCCGGCAGTTACTTTCTGTTTGACATAATCGATATTAACATTTGCAGTGCATCTCCCATTGTGTATTCAAACCTAACATTTTACTTCTTGTGAAGACGTGCGAGTGTCTGACAATAAGTGGACTCCCTGAGCAGAGCTGCTTTACAACATGAAGCCTGCTGACCTGCTGTCCCCCAAAATGAATTGCACTACGTGGACTAATGACATAAATACATGACAAGTGACGCTACAAGGTGTTTCAGTGACACAAGGAGAGACAACTGGCCTCATGTGAAGTTTGTATTAACAGACCACCTGTGTGTCACGTATGAACTCTTGAGAGGTGAGGACCACTTTACTGTCTGTTACGATGAGGAGTGGATGACAACAACACAACACACAAACTCCTGTAAAGTCGTACGTCTGCCATCACTGAGCAGCTGCTGCT
>NC_053156.1:6421650-6439650 GCF_016835505.1 Polypterus senegalus
TTGAAATCAACATGCTGAGGTTTATCTAATCACACGGATATCAAGTGTTAAGTCTTTGTTAATGATCACTGAAAGAGAAACTTGTGTTCAAATCCTCACTGAAGCATTCATTACAAAGATATAAAATATCAAAATACATGAATGAGTACACACCTCTGTACTGTGTTGTTAGATTTTTAAATGTCTTACCAAGATAACTGAACATAGAGAGAAAAATTTGTGATGTGACTAATGTGGTGGTAGGCAGAAAGTGGAATAAAATAAAGGTGGTGGTTGGCAGACAATTACTGACTTCACAAATATTAACAAATGTCAGTCTAAAGCAGCAAATCCTACGTTTAATTGTGGACATCAAACCTCATTTGACCTTCTCAGTCGTCCATTTCAGTTCCTCACAGTCACCTCAGTGTCATTTAGTGAGCCAGCAGTGTGAGGAGTGAAGGCCGACTGCTCCGTCTGCACTCGTCTGTCATCTACTGGATTATTGAGGAGTGTAAGAGCCATTTGCTAGTTACATAAGATACATAAATGTTTTATTAAATGTTAGTGATTAATCTATGGGAAGTTCCTATAACCACATAAGTTGAATTGAATTGTTATATTCTAACTATTTCTAGCTTCTCTGACTAAACATTATTCTCAGGTAGTGATCAGCCTTGCCATGTTTAAGGTGTAGAAGGTGTGTGGTTTTAAACTGTGCCTTTTGTGTCTTTTGTGCCTTGTGTGCGTATTTTGTGTGACAAGAAACATGTAAGACAAAGCACTTAACTGAATGTGCTGTGCCGTACGTTTAAAGAGTACAGAAGAAGAAGTTAAGAATCTTTAAGTATAAAAACAACTAAAGTTTTACAAGAAAAGCTAAGTTTACAGAAGATACAATTTTTCTTTTTTTACCTTTTATTCTACGTGTGTAGCAACTTTTTTCTTTATTCTTCTGTGGATTATTTGCTTTGAATTTTCACTAAATATTTTAAAACAAACTTTTGGACTGAGAGATTTCTTTCGGCTCGCATTTTACCCGTTTTAGAACTCACCTTACACTCCTGCGGCTACAAGGAGTTCAGATTAACATTAACTCAAGATTAAAATGAAACATTTACTATGATGCAAAACTAAAAAACTGAAGGAACATTTTTGTAGAATTTGACTCTTAAACAAATCTCCACCGACTGACCAAAGCTGAACAGAATGTCGGCCGTCGTCTGAGCTCAGCTGTGGAGTTTTTAGTTGTGAAATCTGAACTTTGGTGGAAATTGTAACTGCAGATGTTAAAAGATTTTTATATTTCCAGATATTACGTAAAATTCAGCACGTTACTTAATTCATATTGAAATAAATAATTCTCACCCAAAATAATGGAAATATCAATAATCATTATACAATGTTAAAAAATAAAAATAAAAGTCAACAAGAAACTCTGAAGTGTTTTTATAAATTGCCAGGAGTCTCCAATATTTTTAGTGCTGTTTATTACACATTCAAATAAGGAGAAGATTTATGAAAATAACTGTGGTGAAATAAGCAATAATCATAAACAGTGTACACTCCACATGAATAAAGTACAATTTCAACAAAAACAGCCTTCACAACAATACAGAGAATATGAAATGATTGTATTGTTAAGAAATACGTCCAGGTATTGCATAATTAATATGACAAATGAGCAAAGGCATAATTTACAAATAATTTTAAACATCTAAGTTTAGAAATTTACTTTTTGATTTTCTTTAACATTTACAGTAAATTGATCACCGAAGATGCTGGACTTAATATTTTAAACGTCAGGATGATTTTCAGTGCTTTTCTGAACCAGGAATAAAGAAAAGCGTAAAGAATTGGATTAACTCCAAAGTTCACTTCACTTACCAACACAAAGACATTCCTGATGATACGTGTGATTAGGTTATTAATATCAGTAAAAAGATTATAAAAGTAAATAGGCAGCCAGCAGATAATAAAAGCCCCCACGACTACTCCTAATGTTTTTGCGGCTTTTCTTTCAGACGGTTTTGATATTTTTCTGTCACTCACCTCCTCAGTTTGTCTCTTTTCTATCATACAGTTGATGGCTCTTGAATGGCTTCTTGCAACTACAAATATTCTGATATAAAAACCAATCATCAGTGAAAAGGAATAAAAAAAGTTATGAGTAAAATAAAAATGACCATTTCATAATAAGTGAATACTCCACAAGCTCCTTCACATACCTCTGTTACAATATCACTAAGACATAAAAGTATGAGTGTAATGAAAAGTGCAAACAGCCACACTACAGCAATGCTGATATTTGCAACAGTCAAAGTTATTTTTGAGCTGTAAAAGAAAGGATGGCAGACAGCAATGTAGCGATCAATGGATATTAAAACCACATTATATACAACTACTGTAGTAAGAATATTTGCAAGTGCCTGATACAAATAACAATAAAGAACTCCAAAGTACCAGCAAAAGTCAATCAGGCTAATCAAAGAAAAGGGCACACAAAGAAACCTGTTAAGAAATCGGCCGCTGCGAGTGAAAGGATCAGAAGATTAGTCGGTGTGCAGCTGAACAAAATGAGAAATAGAAATGATGACAAGAAGATTTCCAAAGACTGTCGATAAAAGCAAAAGACACGAGAAAGAGTAATAAAGTCCGTAAACTTCAGTTTCATAAATCAGTTTACGACAAGATGCATTACTGTGAGGAAAGCAACGTCCAAGTTTCAGTCCATTCCACTCCATGTCTGTCCCTGACTGAGCCGTCCTGCCTGCACACTGAGATGTTTATACACTGAGGCCCTGCGACTGCCATATTCTCTCTGCTGACGTAATTCACATGAGGCAACTCTCTGCTGTGTTTGCTTCACAAATTCTCTCAGGATGTTTGTTTGTTCATTTCAGTTCTTACTCACTAATGAGTTCATCAAATCTCAGATGTCTTCATTATATTTGTTTGTCAGGAGCCGCTCAGGGCTGCGGTGGTCTCTCCTCACAGCTCCACAGTGGTCAGCTGCTGGCTCTCTGCAGTTTCCTTCTTCTCCTCTGTCTGCTGTTTTTGTTTTTTTGTTCTCAGTCACTTTGACTTTCTTTCCTCATCACAGCGAGCAGCACATTAAATCAGCAGGTTCAGATGAGCTGAGGTTGTGCCCAGTGGTGGTCTGACACTCCATCCTGTGCTGTGCTGCTCAGAGCCCCTCTGACTCCTGTATGGAGTGTGCTGGACCACCCTGTGCTCATGAGAGGCCCTCACACACACACACACACACACACATACAGTGTACAGTAACAGCTGTGTGTTTTGTCTTTTCGGACCCTCACATTAAATTCCAGACAGTATTCCCCCCGTTGCTCTCTGTCAGTCTGACGTTGTGCTGATTGTCTTTGTCTGATTTACTGGACGTCTTTCTTTTCTTAAATCATCAAACACACAACATGCATTTCTCTGTGGCAGTGGCAGCTAAACTCTCAGAATTCCAATGCAGCAGCGCTAACTGATGTGCTTTTTATTTTGAAGACATTTGCTGTGTCACTGATTTGTAACTTTGTATCAAACAAAACTAAACGACTGCGTCTGTCGGTTTGAAGCACCGAGGAGCACCGCACGGCATGAGTCTGTTAGCCGTCATCACTATAAGGACAATTAAACTTCTTAATAAAGATAGAAATGATGTGAAATTGTCTGCAGAACAATCTTCTATGTTAATTTAATTCATAGATTCACTATTTTATATGAATATTACACTTGTATTAAATTTGGACTGTATTAGAGTAACAGCAGGTGATGTTTTTTACAGAAACTCTGAACCATAAAATACAAAATACAGTACAAGAGGACCGCCATCTCCATCATACGAGTTCAGTTTTGATTAAACAATTAGCAGCAGCTACTCAGTGATGGCAGACGTACGACTTTACAGGAGTTTATGTGTCGTGTTGTTGTCATTCCCTCCTCATCGACACAGACAGTGAAGTGGTCCTCACCACACAAAGTTCATAGTTATACTCAGGCAGCCTGTTAATATGAACTTCATATGAGGCCCTCCTGTCTTTCTCAATTAAAATGTCAGGTTTGAATACACAATGGCAGGTCTGAAACTTGAAAGTACTGATTAGGAGAAAGACTTAAATGTTATAATGGACTCATTCAGAAGCCATTAACACAGTTAAGAGAATGTCAGGTTATATAGCGCCCTGATTTGTACAGCAGATTTCCCAACTGTCAGTCCACAGGTCAGTATCGGGCCATATAAAATATTTCCTGTCCACAAAACAGCAGGTCAGCTCATTAAATCCACTTTAATTAATCTTTCTGTGTGTTCTGTTCTTCCACTTGCTTTGTCTCTGTCATTCCAACATATGGTGCTTCACAAACATTTTTAGTCTTAAAATGCATTGTATTTGTCATTCTAATAGATGGCATATAACAAACATTAACACTGCTTGTACAAATCCTGTACTAAATGGCGTATCACAGAGACATAGTAATGGGGCAGACACGCGGAACTGCTAACATTAAATCTGAAGACAACCAACAGAGAGTAACTGCCAGACAGACAGAAATCAGCTTATCCACCTTAATAAAATGACACGAGTCTGTGTGTCTGTGTATCTGTGTGTCAGTCTGGTAGCCATGTCTCTGTCATTCCAACAGATAGGTGCTTCACAAGCATTTCTACTAATATAATTTATCATATTTGTCATTCCAACAGATTTTTGTACCTAATGGCATATAACAGAGACATATGAAGTGTCAGTCAGATTTCTGTATCTCTCTTATAAGCATTTGGTATGGGATTCGTAAAAATAGTGCTAATGTTTGTGATGTGCCATTTGTTGAAATGAAAAATGCTGTGCACTTGATACCTGAATTACAAAAACACATTCCAGTAGATGGTGCACTGCAAATGTTAACACCAAATATGTCAAACAGAGAGTAACTGCCGGATGGACAGAAACAGGCAGCTGTATCTCAAAACCAATAAGCTTCCATTAGGGGAAAAGGATCAAATGCATAAATGCATGATGAGACAACAAGATAAACCCAAAGCTAAGGAAGTCTGGGTCAAAAGAAATCAAGATGTGATGCACCAGACCAGTGATGATGAATTTCATGAGGATGTGAATGTGTAAATTATTAAAGATGTCTGTGAACACTCAGTAACTCAGGCAGTAGAAACCCCAGAGGAACATTGAGAGTGAATTCATAAGAATACCACGGCCATTGCAGCAGTGCGGGCCCAGGAGACACCAAAAACAACCAGAGCCAAACTAAAGTGTGATGTTCAGCGTCAGGGGGTGTGAGGCATTGAGACAGGGGGTCCCAAAATCTTATTACAACTCACGAGATTGAATTAAATCATGTAGTGGGGATTGTAGAAGACCACTACAGTGTAGTCTGGGTGGTCAGTGCAAATATTGTGGATAAAGATTTATTGAGGAGGAGCAGAAGAGAGACCTGTCTTATCTTTGCTTCCGGTTCCAGACAGGTCAAAGTGCAAATTCAGTGAATTTTATTTAAAAACATCAGGTACTCTAATTGTTCTTTCTGTGAATGTTATCCCTCCTCCTCATAGAGGACCCTATTGTTTCCAGATAACTGATGGCTTTTAGCATAAGGCAGGTGTGTTACAACCAAAAAATGATGAGTAGAGTCCATGGGCTCAGCTGTATATCCTCAACCCAGACAAGGTCACCAGCAGGGCAGTTCAAGGTGCCATCCTGCACAGATGAATCGGTTAAGGTGACGAATGTGTGAAATTGATCCTTTCACTCTAGCGTGTAGAATAATGTTTGGAATTGAAGAGGAATTCACAGAGCAGTAGGTGCTCGACAAAACACTGTTACAGTGGCAAATACACTGGATAGGAATTCACAGAGACATAATTCTCTAAGGACATATCAGGTAGGCATCGTGTTTGAGCACCCAGAAGGAGAACCACCTCTGGAGCAGGACCTCCTGATCTGTTCTTGGTCATATTCATGACATGTAAATAGGGACAGCCAGAGAATTTATTTCCTTAAACCAAACTTGGATGCAAGGTATATTCACTACTATTTCCATACAAGTATTAAAAAGAATAGACAGTGTCAAAGAGTTAAGTTAAGTGGAAGGACAGCAACGAATGAGTGGCTAGTAAATTACAACCTGTACCTGAGTCATGTGAAGTACGTCTTCAAATACGTATATAAGGGACATGATTGTGTCAGCATTGTCATTAGAATACTCCTGAACGTGATGAAATTAGGCAATTTGTGAACTCTCAGTATATCTGTGCCCCCAAGGCAGTGTGGCGGCTGTTTTGATTTGTTGTCTGTTAGCATTCTCATATAAGTATGCAGTTGTATTTAGAGAGGAAAATGAAGTATGCACATTGGATAGGGGTGGGGTAGAGATACCACCCTGACAGCTTGGTTTAAGCTGAATAAGGACATACTTGGAGTGAGGAATTATTTTTATTGGCAATTGCCGGAGCATTACCAGTGTGAAGATACAACATGGAGATGGACAGTGAAAAGACAGATAAAAATGTTACAGATATTGTCCAAGACGACGTTTACTACATATTAAAGGGGGTTGAGGACCTTAGAACAATCAAAGGGGTGGTCTGTGGATCATTCATGAAGGCTGTAAGAGCGAGGGGCTTTGTCAACAATAATTACTTATAGAACAAGTCCTTGGAAGAGTCTTTACTCTTTGGGATGAGCTGCAGCTGCTTAACACTCGTCCGACTTAAAAAAAAATAACAATAAAAATACATAAAATTTAAAAATGCTAAACTTTGCAAGTGTCTTAAATTTACAACGGCTGGTACAGACTCAAATCAAATTTATGTTTTCGCTCTATAATAGTAATAATAATAATAGCAGCTCATTACTCAAAAATGTAAATACTGTAAGGACCCGGAATCAAACCCACAGCCTCTTGATTATGCATTGTATGCATTATTTGTGTTGTACTCAAACCTAATTTCTTATTCTTCAGTAACATTCTTGGATAAAAGCGCAGTTGTTTTGTTGCTAGAGTCAAATATACCTTTTGTGAAAGTGTTGATATTTGGACTACGAGTCAGCAGTTCTTACCACTGCACCACCAAAGCGGTCAACGTATCAAAGGGGTGTCAATGTCGCACCCTAAAGACAGAGTTCTGTTTCTGCAGTTATATTCTTCCATTAAATTTCCCTTGTTTGTTATACTTGTTATTCCTTTTGTGAAAGTCTTTATTTGATATTTGGACTTCGGGCTAGACACACTTTATACACTTCATGTTTAAATTTTGCCAATTATTACTAAAACATGAAAAACGTTTCTCTTTTAATGATGTGTTTACATAGATTGTTGTAGACACAGAACACACATGAAATGCAAGTATTCCAAATGACGATGTATTATTTGCCCTCTCCAATAACAGACACCTCACACCTAGAAAAACAGACTTGAGCTGCAACAGGTGGGAGGGATGGGATAGCAGGCTGATTGTGCTGATTGACACATTTGCAAAGCTAGAAGACGTACTAGTGAAGAGGGAAAGAGAATTTGCTAAATCTGTTGGTATTTTGCCCAGCATTACAACTTTTTTCGTTGGATTCAGGGATTGTAGAGTTAAACTGTTTGCCTTTATTTGTGTCTTTGATACACCAATTAACTCAGAAGAGTTGTTAGTGAAATACAAGAGAAGGTTGTGTGATATGGTTGCACGACACTATCAAGGACATGCAGACGGCTGTGCTTTGTGTGTAAACTGAGTGTAGCTTGAAACAAAAACTCTAATGCACCATGGAAAATGATGCAGGGATTACAACCTCCCTGTAATACAGGCTGTCTTGGGATATACAAATCCTGTGGACTATTTTGATGCAGTTCATGAACTCGACCAAGCGATGGTATTGGTGATAACTGTGAATACTCTTCAGTGGGATGCACATTAATTTCCTTTTCTCTCTGATGTCAAGTTGTACTCTCTGATTTCTGAAGCTTTTCTTGAACTTCCTCACTTTTCAGTCCTGCTGTTTCTCTCAGCCTTTTATTCTTATTATTTATGTTCAAATAAATATTGCATACGTACACATTTACAACAACAACAACAAAATTTATTCAAATAGCACATTTTCATACAAATAATGTAGTATTTTATTTATTATTTTATTTATTCCTTTTGATAGGCAAAACACAAATTGTTCAGGCTTTCTCTTTCATTTGTCAAATGGCTCTAGGGTTGTTGTAGAGCACAATGGCTCCTGCTACACAAAGTGTTCAGTTATCTTGGTAAGACTTTAAGAAAATATAACAACACAGTACAGATGTGTGCGGTCATTCATGTGTATTCATATGGATATCTTTGAAATGAATGTTTTAGTGAGGATTTGAACACAAGTGTCTTTTTCAGTGATTATTTATTAAGACCTGATCTTTTATATCCGTGTGTTTAGATAAACCTCAGCATGTTGATTTCAAACATGTGAAAGTTGTTTGTGTCAAGTCATGTCACTAATTCAAACAATGCTGTGACTGTCCACTCAGAACCTAAATTAGATTCAGCTCATCGTATTTCCTGATTGTGATGTCTGTTCAGGTGAAATGCCATTATAGAAATACACACAGCTGAAGTCATTTTGTGTTAAATTCCTTGACTTTGCTCTCTGGTGTCAGTTCTCGTCTCAGGTTTTTCCAGTTTGCACTGAGCTTTATTTTATTTTTTCTCTTGACGTCTTTTCCTTTTCCCTTAACCACAGGGTGACGAGTTGCTGGTCACACAATCCGTTCCACTGATGAAGTTGTTGAAAGTGTTTCCCTTCCCAGAATTCTCTTTCTTGGTTGAATGCAGTAATGTAGACTAGGGATTTGTCTTTGTAGTGCTGGTGCAACAGTCTTGAAGAGAACAAAACATAAAAAGATCAACTATGACAGAGTGCAAAGTGATTTTATTATGTTTTATATCACATTATTTTAATTGTTCAGAGTTGTAAACACAATTTATTTTAGTGTTTATTGCTGTATAATTTAACAGTAAGCACACTTTCCATGGAGAAGCTCGTGTACACATAGAAGGAGGACATCCTGCTACAGACAGAGGGCCATCTCACACTGAGGGGACAATTTCTGCAGTCAGAAGATCTGGCAGATATTAAAAAATTCATCAGCTTAATGTGAAAATATTCATTCCATCATCTGCAGAACTGAAGAGAAGAACCAGGAAAGAAGAGAAGCAGAACAAACACAGCCACACAGCCAAGAAGAGACTGAAAAGCCTCACATATTCAGGTGTGTCGGCCTGCATCATCTATGTCAGCTCCAAAAATAATCAGCTTGGAAATCTGATTTGCACACAAAATTAACTTTTCATTTTTTTTTCTATTTTTTGGACACATTAAGAACTATTTGCTCTCTGTTGCTGTCTGGGGTTGCAGAGAACAGGGGAGACATCTTCTAATAGGAGAAGTGTAGCACAGTAGCAGCCAGTCTTGTGTGAAGTCGGAATCCATAATCCCCAGTCAAATGTATTATGTCTGCAGGCTGCATCTCCTTTCAGGCAAAGTGAGTGTAAGAATACGAGAACTGGAGCAGAGGTGGGGGACATGTGTGAGGGTCAATGTAACAAAGAATTTGGGCATGGAAATGAAAATAGCTCTTGTTGTTGGAAAGGGTCATCTCAAAAACACTCCATGATAAAACACGCAAAACAGGGCAAAACAAAATATAACCAGTTAGAGAATGCATGACATGTTTTTGCCTCACATCCTACACGTGATTAGATTATATACATTTTATTAATTCAAAGGGGAAATTCAGATGCATACAGCTGCAGAAACTTAAAAAATAAAGGATACAAACTAACAGGACAGATAATACAGCCAATGATAATACAGGCAATCAATCACTCATATGATTGATAAATAAATAAATACATTTAAATTGAAAGAGTTCTTCAGGAGGAAACATTTTGCTGTATATTGAAAAATATATCTTAATATTTTTCGGGAATATTGCAATAAATTTAATTTTCATTAAGGACTTAAAAGATCAATATCAGAGTCTTTATAGTGAGAAGTTAAGCAAAATGACACCTGCGATTAGAAGTAAATAAAACTCCCAAGATGATCGGTAGGGCACATTTTCTGCAGCATACTTCTAGGCCAAATGGGGGTTATCTCCTCGACATTTTGTTTTTGATCCATTCTTTGCAGCCCCACTTCTGCTACCACTTTTTGATTTTTGCATCAGGTTGCACAGTAAGTCCTTTCAAACTCCCTTTATTCATGAATTTGAAAGAACATTATAGAATCTTTTTAAAACACTGCAAATGTGATGAACTTCACTCATTTCAGTGTCATTATCTGACCCTGGAAGTGAACAGAACGCACAGGTCTCTCCATCAGCACAGTTGAGCTCCGTGCACAATCTACAGGACAGAATCTCAATCGGCAGTGAGACCAGGATACAGTAAGCTGCAGAGATTCATAGGTTTCTGCTAGCGTGAGACACAACATGAGACACACAGATGTGTGTGCCACCCTGCAGCTACTTGCAGTTGATCTAACAGGGCTAAATTGCTAGCTGTCTTCAAGTGTGGCTTCTCCGTACTTGAACTTGCCTTAGAAAATGAACGCGCTGCTTGACTCATCACAATATGATGAGAGTGGTGCATATGATGTTTTTTATGTTGATTTTCAGAAAGCATATGATAAGGTGCCACATGTGAGGTACGGCAGGGTATAATGTGCAGGTGAGTGCATAATTGGATCAGACACATGAAGCAGAGGGTGATGGTGCAAGAAATTCAGAATTGTTTAGCAGGGATCAATCATGGGACCACTGGTATTTTTAATAACTATAATTTTCTGAATAGTAATATAAATAATAAGCTGGTTAAGTCTGTTATGATACCAATGTAGGTAGACTGGCAGATGAAATTTAATATAAGGAAATGTAACGTATTTCAATGTCGAAGACAACTTGGCTTGGCTGGCATCCCAGCAGGGGAGAATAGTTCTTCTTAAGGTGAACCATTATAAAGGCGAGGCGCAGGGGTTGGAAAGACATCTCAACTGGGTTGAAAAGTGGTCACTTTCTAAGTCGGGGTGGCAGTTATAAGGGAAGGCCAGAAAGAAAGAACCTCCTGATACCATGTGTACCCAAGCACAATGGGTGGTGGTATCCTTCTTGTTTGGCTCCCATTTGGACACTCGCAGGGCTGATAGGAGCACACTGGGAACTGTAGTCCCATCGGGGAGCCCTACTTGGTTACATGGGGCTGCTGGAGAAAACACCTTCAGAAACAACCAGCAGAGTCTTAAGAGAGGCAGTCAGAATTGACTTTATTACACAGCCTAGGAAACGACTGTAGAGCACCGAAAGCATGTCTCAGTTCAATGAAGTGAGCCCCTTGCTTTGACCAAGTCTTAAATTTATTACAATTCTTATCTCCAAATATCCCATTTCCCATCATCTGCTTTACAGGGTTTCTTATCATAATGACCTTGCTCATTACCTTTTTTCATAACATTGACCTGCTTTTGCAGACTCCTCCATAGCAATCTTCTTCCCAGTAGCCCAATTTCCTTTCTCTCATTACAGTCACTTTGGCTCATAGGACATACCTGCCACCTGGAGGTGAGCATCACCCAATAACCCCTCCCTAATCCCAGGCTGTTAAAGATTTAAAGGCTTTTGGTTAATCAAATCTCACCATTAAGTTGGAATCAGGATGTCCCACATGTGAAAACTGAACTGCTAGATTAATGATTCATTTAATGGTTACTTGTTGCACTAGCATCCCTTAAGGCGAAAATCATAGGTAGCTGTCACAGAAAGCGGCAGTGTGCAACTTCATTGATAAGGGCTAAGGTGTGGACGGCCTTGAGCAAACAAGCATAGTGCCTGAAAGAAAGAACAAATACAAGCCTTTAACAATTAATTCTTACATAGCCTAAAGCTAGCTAGTTTAATACATTCTGCTGTAACTTGATTTATTATTATAATGATTCATAAAGAAGCACTGACATATAAACTAAAATGCTATCTAAAATATATGTATACATGCTAATGTGAAAGCCTGTGATACAAACCTTAAATTACTTGATAACCACAAAATAAGCTGTATAATTAGACCAAGAGATAAAACCAGACCCTCCACCGGGGCACCTGTAATGGAAATTTACTTCAAATTAAAACAAAACATATATCAGTAATTCAGAAAAAAAAAAAAGCATGCAGTTTTAAATGCTGCTTATTGAACATTCGCTCTCTTGGCAGTAAAACTGTTCTGGTAAATGATATTATAGTAAGTTGTAAATCTGACCTGTGTCTTCTCACTGAAACCTAGCTTAGTAAATGTGAAACTCTTCCTAGCTTAGGCGTCACCAGATGGATACTCGTTCCTTCATAAGTCTAGAGATTCTGAGAGGTCGAGGAGGAGGCCTTGGAATAATTCATTGTGAGAAAATGTCAATCACTTTTATAAATTTGGGCGACTTCACATCCTTTGAGGCATTCGTTTTAAATATTAAAACAGGTCTTTCAAATTGCATGGACAGAGAGTATTAAAATATATCAAAAAGCTCTCTTTAAAGCTCGTTCATAATACTATTCTAAAATAATAGATAGTAATAATAAAAATCCTCAGTTACTGTTTAGAACAGTGGCTAAACAAACAAATGGGAATTCAGATCTACAGTGCAAAATACCAACAGATATTAGCAGTACAGACTTTATGAACTTCTTCAAAGAGAAAATTAAAAATATAAGATCCCAGATCTCAGCATCACAGTACAAACCAAATACTAGCTTAGCAGACCCTGCCTCACATTGTATTCAGTACTTTAATAATTTTAATCCTGTAACTGAGCAGGAAGTCTTAACTTTAATTTCTAAAATGGGTTAACCCTAATTTGACACAATTGACCATTCCATTTTACTGCACAGGCTAGAAAATGACATTGGGCTTACAGGCACTGTGCTCACTTGGTTAAGTTCTTATTTATCAAACCGATTCCAATATATACAGAAATGTGCTTACTGGACTCCATCATTATACACAGAAGTTCAATATGGTGTCCCGCAGGGCTCAGTACTCAGACCTTTACTGTTTTCACTTTACATGCTTCCACTGGGATCTCTCATTAGGAAACATAATGTTAATTTTCACTTGTATGCAGATGACACCCAGTTATACCTTTCATTTAAATCAAATGAAGTTTCTCCGGTGTTGTCTTTAATTAATTAATGATTGAGAACTACTTGTCTTTAAAACCGATAAAACAGAGATGTTAATTGTTGAAGGGAATGACGCTGATCACAACATAAGTTTGTCCATTTAACTCAGCTGGAATCACCATTAATTTTACTCAATCAGCCCACAGTCTAAAAATAATGTTTGAGTCTAGGATGTTATTCAAAGCACACATTAAAAATGTGTCTAATTCATGTTTCTTCCATCTTAAAAATGATGGAAATTAAGGCACATTCTAAATTAAAAAATTCTGAGAAATTAATTCATACCTGTATTTCAAGTAGGATTGACAACTGCAGAGCGGTTGTTCACTGGATGACGTGTTTGGTTTTACTTTCATGCAAGTCACGCCTGCTTTAAATTGAACCCAAAGATAGGTTTGTGTCTGTTTCGGTTCACCAGCAGCATGAGACTATATAGGGCTATTTTGTTTTGTGCTCCCTTCACATGCTGTCCTGTTTTAAGCATTGATGTCTGTTTTTATACTAAGGAATTAGAACCCAGCGCTAAACTAACCCATTTCTGCTGTTAAGCAACATGTCTCCTCTCAACTAAAGGCTTAGTTTTAACTGTGAAGTCGATTACAGAAGCGGAGCCTTCCTAGAATTGTTTTTTGGGAAAAGTGCTGTGAGACTTGAAACACGAGTGTCTATTGCTCTATTGCAGAGTCTAAACTGGCCCAAAAAACACAGGGAATGACGTGTTTGGTTTTACTTTGAAGCGAGTCATGCCTGCTGTAAATGGCCGAGGTCTCCAGGGGCGTCATGTATAAACGGTGTGTACGCACAGAAATGTTGCGTAAGAACTTTTCCACGTTCAAATCGCGATGTATAAAACCTACACTTGGCGTAAAGCCACGCACTTTTCCACGGTACCTCATGCCTTGTCGTACGCAAGTTCTCCGCTCGGTTTTGCAGACTGGCGGCACCCAGCGTCAAAGTAGTGCTACTGTTCCTGTGTGGTTACTCATTATTTTTATGACGCGGCTTTATAAATACACTGAAACTAACCGCATATTGTTTATTAGTGTAATGCATTTGATTGTAATTAACTCGTAACAATATAATGGTCCAGGGAACAGCCATAGTATTCCAAATACCAGAACTGCTTTAGCGTTGTTACTCTCACTTCTCCTCCTTCTTCTACTTCTTCTTTCAGCTCCTCCCGTTAGGAGTTGCCACAGCGGATCATCTTTTTCCTCTCACTGCACCACTCGGAGTATTTATATCACTGTATCTGAGTGTGAATCACAGCAGCAGCTGATCGGAAAGAGAATTATCGCTATACAGCTTTAAGGACACGCTGTCTCAGCCACTGCAAAACATTTTAAAGCCTTTCCTGTACAGACCTCGCGGTTCAGAAACAGTTTCATCCCAAGAACTTTAAATGCACTCAATCAATTGCACCTTGTAGAACTGTTTTAGGACTTATAAGTACAATCACCTCACTGTAAACTTACACTACAGTTATAATATCTCACAACCTGAGCCACTTTATAAAGCGCGTATTTACATATGATGACGATATCATTTTTAAGGTGAAATGCAGCAAAATATGTTTGTTAAATTATACAGATAAAACTTTAACTTCATTTAAATAATCTATATTCTTCACTGGGAGTGTCGTGAAGGATAGAATAATTAAACATGTACTACGAAGATATTTCAATGTTCTTTAAACGTTTTGAAGAATCGGTGCTAAGCTTACAGATGGCTTAACGTCTATTACAGAGCTGATTGTATGGCGATCGGTTACTTGGGAAAGAAAAGCACTGACTACAGTGGCGGCTACGCCAATATATATTGAATATAAAACAGAAAGAGAAAATAACAACACAGCTAAAAGCAGCGACAAATTTCGCAAGCGTTAAATGCTTGTCATGAGCACGAGGCGTCTATGCAGTGCAGTGCAGTGTCTCCGTGCATAAGGTAACATATTGACATTGGCCGACGAAGGAGCCACCGATTCTGCCACCACAAGCCTAGAGCCGCCCCTGATTGTACTGCTGCAATAAATTATTTCATCGAAGTGAAACACATGTTTAATAACGTGCTTTAACTCCTATCATCATAAAAATGATATCACGTATACATCTCAGTATTTTAGTTATTCAGAGAGCTGTAATATCATGAATGTCATGGACTCTGTGTCCAGTTGGAGGAAGAGAGCCGGTTTAAGAAGCAAGTAGTGATTCACACACAGAGCACATAGAAGATCAAATACAAAACAAAGCATTTAACGTGCTACTTTAATTACGATGTGATTTGAGAAACTGGTTAATTAAACGATTTTAAGATGAAGTTTATGATGTTCTACTTTAATGACAAAATAAACTACGTGATTAAAGTGGAAATGTCGAGATTGAAGTTGACATTTCGTGCATTTTCCCCACCGTATGCCTTTTTTCTCTGTACCCTAATAAGCTTTCATATGACACTCAGACAGTGGGCTACAACTCGCCTTTTCATTGCGACTTTGATATGTGACTTCTTTTTTATTTCTGGCACTGTGTGATTTTGTGGATGTGAGCTTTCAAGTTTCTCCAACACGCTATGTCACTCGATCAACTTCATTTTGTTGATTACACCACGGTTTATTTGAACAAATAGTATGTTTTTCATTTGCCTCCACTTGGTATTCGCTGAAATTCTTATATTTTCCCCCGTGCTTTTCCCATTGTCTTTTCACAGAAGGCTGCGCTTAAGGGCGATTTATATTGATTTGCATATTCAAAGAGGCGTAATTCTGGGAGGATTTGGGCGTTACATAATGCGTGCAAGAGCGTTAGTTTTCACTCTGATCGGGATTTATATAGCGGAAGAACGTGAAAGTTGGAGTACGCACAGATTCCTGCATCTGGATTTTTCTGTGCGTAAGCACATTTCGGCTTTTGTGCTTACGCCATGTTATAGTGCGAGTTCTACGCACGGCGTTATACATGAGGCCCCAGGACTCTAAACAAATCCTATTATGTGATATCATGCACTGTGAAATTCTGCTCCGGACTTGTCATATTTTTATTTTTATACTGTATTGAAGATTACTTGTGTTCTGTTCTGTGTATTGTATTGTATTGAATTGACCCCCTTCTTTTTGACACCCACTGCATGCCCAACCTACATGGAAAGAGGTCTCCCTTTGATCTGCCTTCTTTTTTAGGGAGTATTTCCTTGTCTTCTTAGAGAGTCAAGGCTGGTGGGCTGTCAAGAGGCAGGGCCTGTTACATCCCATTGTGGCCTTCCTTGTGTGATTTTGGGCTATACATCATCATCAGGTCCTTCCATGAAAACCCTAAATACAAAGTGGACTGTTTGATTTATGTTAGGTAGATTGCCCAGAGGGGACTGGGCAGTCTCATGGTCTGGAACCCCTACAGATTTTATTTTTTTTCTCCAGCTCTTGGAGTTTTTTTTGTTTTTTCTGTCCACCCGGGCCATCGGACCTTACTTATTCTATATTAATTAATGTTGACTTATGTTTATTTTTTATTGTGTCTTCTATTTTTCTATTCTTCATTTTGTAAAGCACTTTGAACTACATTTATTTGTATGAAAATGTGCTATATAAATAAATGTTGATTGATTGATTGATTGATACAAAAATAATTTGTATTGTATTGTATTATATATTGGCATCAGTGGACTACCACATCTTTACCCATTTCTTCTGTATGGCCATGAATTTGTGTTTAATGTAAGTGATGGGACACAGCAGGGTGCTCTGCGGTGGGCTGGTTCCCTGCCCCGGGTTTGTTTCTTGCCTTGTGTCCTGTGTTGGCTGGGATTAATAAAGTATCTATCTATCTATCTATCTATCTATCTATCTATCTATCTATCTATCTATCTATCTATCTATCTATCTATCTATCTATCTATCTAGACCCCCGTAACCCTGTCATTAAGATATAGTGGGTTGGATAATGGATGGGTGGATGGATATACTGTATGTTGAAATGAATCACAGATATCTTTTTACAATTTCATCTTTATTTACATAAAGAAAAATTATGGAGGTGAAAGATCCACTCCATAGTTGAAATGCTGCTATTGAAGTATTACAAATTGAATTTGGGTGACCAATATATCATTTAGTTGCTCACTTGTCAAAGAAGTCACAACCATAAATTCACAAAGAGTTCTCATCCACAAGTCATCAGGTTACCCTCAGCCCCACAAAATAAATGTCTTCTGCTCCTACAGTATACCAACGGACTGAAGTCACTCAGTATGTTCTGCAATGAGAAAGTATAGTCTTTGTACTTCACATTGGTTCACACAACGCACTGCTGGAGCAGATCAGCTTTACAAAGGTCTGAACTCAAAGCTTAGATTACAGCAAGACAAAGGCCCCATTTAGCCATCTTGACATAACACCTCAAATGTAACCAGAAGCCATTGACATGAAGCAGTAATGGATCAATGACAGTATGCTATACTGTATTCTGACTGTAGGAAAGGTTTAACACAAGAATTACCAAAGTGTATGAAAAAACTCATAAATCCATGCCACCTTAAATCCCTTCGCACCTCTCCATCAGCATCTTTTGTCTTGTAAATGTTCCGATCAAGACAAGCAGCAAGCAGCCTATTATAGTAATCCATCGCTATATTGCACTTAGACTTTTGCGGCTTCACTCTATCACGGATTTTATATGTAAGCATATCTAAATATATAACACGGATTTCTCGCTGCTTTGCGGGTTTCTGCTGACAATGGGTCTTTTTACTTCTGGTACATGCTTCCTCAGTTGGTTTGCCCAGTTGATTTCATACAAGGGATGCTATCGGTGGATG
>NC_053156.1:6440150-6513428 GCF_016835505.1 Polypterus senegalus
CTATAAGTGAAGAAAAAATTAAAGCAAGTTACAGTAGGCGGTTGATACAACAGCCTGCTGATTTCCGATCCGTGCTGTATAAAATCATCACATTCAAATATTAACAATTCCCACACACCCTTCCTACATTCACGACATGTGTACTTGTTGCAGTGTACACATCTCTCTGTGCTATGGTTCCTATTACACTGAATGAGCACCTGACATTGTACTTTCTTCCCTATATAAATAACATTCGAGTATAGCGCGTCTCCAAATAAATCACATTCGAGTTATAGCGCGTCTTTATGTGAAAACAGCATTGTCAGATTGGGGGGTTCGTGAATGCGACTGAGAGAATGGAAGTGAATTTAAAAAAAAAGCTAACCTTTACAATTATCATGCATTTACATATTCGTTTTCAAATAATATTGCATTATTATATAGGAGCTTCCCTGTCTGCCTATCATATAGTGCCTTTCCTTCCTACCTATCTATATATCTATCCCCTTAGCTGTTTTTTATATATCTATTATACAGTGCCTTCCCTGTTTATTTATATATCTAGTGCCTTCTCTGCCTGTCTGTCTGTCTGTCTGATTGCATATAGCGCTGAACTTACTGCTCTGTACTATTCTGTCCTCTTCATGTCCTGGAGTACAAAAGAAAAAGCACCATACAGCAACATGTGGGGACTGGCAAGATCGGGGAAAAAACACGCGGTCACTGATTACAAACCGCAAGATGAATGAAAGAGACAATATATGTAAAAACATCATCGCACTAATGCAATATTATTTGAAAACGAATAGCGTCAGATCGGGTTTGAATATGCGCCCGATATGACGCTGTTCATTTTCAAATAATATTGCATGTACTGTGCGTTGAAACTGCTGCACTGAATAAGCTGACTCCTTCTGTAACAGCATCAGCGTGTATTCAAACCCGATCTGACACTGTTCGTTTTCAAATAATATTGCATGTACTTAACTATTTTAGAATAAAAACATACATTTGATTTCAGTCAGTCTGTAAGAGCCAGTGTACATTACGGAAGCGTATTAGGGCCACGGTGAAAAAAAAAATACGGACACAGTGAAGAAAAAAAAAAATCTAAATGTCGAGATTAAAGTCGACATGTTGACTTTATTCTCGACATTTCCACTTTATTGTCGCCAATTATGTCGAGATTAAAGTCGACATTTCCACTTTATTCTAATAGTTTATTTTGTCAGTAGAATGTCGCAAACTAAACTAAATCTTAAAATGAATGTTTAATTTACTAGATTTTCTCAAACCCTGTCATTAATTAATGTAGCAGATTAAATGCTTTATATTAAGTGTTCCCCGACCCAGTTGTTAATCTCTATGCGCTTCTTCAACTGACTTCCTCATGCACTGAGAGGCACAGAAATCGATCGCTGCACATTGACTTCATGATATTCCTGCTCAATGAACATTCAGAATACTAAGATAAATACTTGATATCTTCTTCACGATGAAATGCATTAAAGCATGTATTAAACATGGCTGGCGGGGAGCACGGTGGCGTGGCTATAGAGCTGCTCCCTTGCATTAAGGGGTCCCCAGTTGTATGTTCAGTGTAGTGAACTTTATGGCAGGTGTGACGAGGCTCCAAAAAAACTGTATATATGAATGGGTATCGCACAGGTTTAACTTAAATATTGTGTAAATGTTGGGTTCGTGATGTGGTGATCGGAGACACGAACGCAGAATTCAATGGATGTTCTTCTGAGCGGGCTTTCTTTATAGCATGCGCGTTGTTTCTATCTGACATACTAAACCTCCAGTTCCTATCCTTGCTTTTTCTTTCTGCACATAACCAATCACCACACGATAAACGTCTTTGTGAAATTAAAACAAGTTATAAACCTAGACCTCAGAGTTTTCAGAACTTAAAATGTATTAAAGCATATGGGGGCACGTTGGCGTGGTGGTTGCACTGCTGTTTCGCAGCAAGGGGATCCCGGGTGTTCCCTGCCTTGAGTTCGCATGTTTTTCTGGTGGGTCTACTCGGCATGTAGGATGTGGGGTTTTGTTATGTATTATTGACCCTGCTACTTTATGTGTTGCTCATATTCACCCTGCGATGTTTTGGCGCCTCATTCAGGATTTACTCCTGCCTCGCACAAGATGTTTGCTGGGATGGGCGCAACCCTGAATGGATGGCATAATTAAACATGTATAATGAAGATTTTTTTTAAATCTCTGAAAACTCTATCCCAGCAAGTTATATTTGTACCTTTTGTGAAAGTGTTTGATATTTGGACTTCAGGCTTCATACATTATATAGTTTATGCTTACATTTTGTCATTTACTACTACAATATGAAAAACGTTTCTGTTTTAAAAATGTGTTTACACGGATTACTGTAGAAATGGAACACACGTGAAATGCGTGTATTCCAAATAATGATCTATTATTTCCTCTCTAAAACTCCACTTCACTCCCAGATAATCAATCAAGGCATGAGCTGGGAGAAGTTTGTGCACGTTCTAAGTCGGTGGGGGGATGGAATAGCCGGCTACTTGCAGCTTTTCTTTTATCAGCACATTTAGATTAACAAAAGACACTGGCGGAGAGGTGAGAACGGTTTTAAGAAGCGATTGACTAGTTTTGGAAGAATAAATTTTATTTCTAAAGTCGTGTGTGCGTGTTTTAATTGTTGGGGGATTGTTTGGGTATTTAAAAAAACATTTACTTGAACCAACTACTTACAGTAAATGGGCAAAAATGGGAGACACCTTTGTTTTAAATAGTCAAAGAGTTGGGCTAACAATAATAATTATTATTATTAATATTATTACTGGTCATAGAAACAAATGAAAACAACAGTTAAACACTTGATCATATGTATCTGTGCTAGTTTGTGTTTGTGATTATGTGACCCATAATAATTTTTTCTCAGTATAAATAATTTTTTGGGTTTTAAGAACTCCATCAAAAGAGCAAACACAAACTTAGAAGAAGTGGAAGGTGAGAAACCTCAGTGGAGAATCCTGACTATGACATGGTGCTAATTGCTCTGTGTGTGTTTTTTTGGCGGGGGGAGGGGTTCTTTAGACCTGTCTGTGCAAATGTGTTTGTGTTAAAGCCAACGGAGAAATGCAGGAGCGCACACACACACACACACACACACACACACACACCTCTCATCCACAAATGCTTTAACTGTTATCGTTGATTAAACCTATGAACACAGCTGTTCAGCAGTCCTAAACACAAGCGCATGGTCTATTTTTGTCCTTAATTAAAAGACATCAATACGTTAATAATTAACACAAAGATAACATTGTTTATTTTGCTGAATAAGGTAATAAGCTATATTTAAAATAAAACAAACCAGGAAGTAAGTGTTTTATACATTAAAGTACTCTGTATAACCAAGTGCCCTAACAAACAGCAACAGTGTACAGTACAGACAAAGAGTGTGTGTGCTGGTGGGGATTGGAAGGTGAATTAGGAGACCTCATTTACAAGACAAAAGACGGTCTGAGGTGTGAATGCAGCTCGCTTTGCTCTTCGGTGTGTGTGTTTTTTTAGGTTACTAGGGGTGCATTCTTAAATTCAGTCTGTCTGAATCTTTATAAACGCCAAGTTGGAAAATCATGTTTGAGAAAATGACAACAACAATTAAAATCTTGATCATTTGCTTCCGTGCTATTTCGTGCTTAAGTGACCCAAAATATTTTTCTTAGTTTTCTTAGAACTTCATTAAAAGACAAACTTAGGAGGAGTTGAATGTGAGAAATCTCAACGGAGAATGTACTGACTTCTCCCTTATTACTGACTGTTAGATGGTGCTAAAATGTTTTTTTTCGTCCTGCTGGCGCGCAAATGTGTTTGTGTTAAAGCCAGCTCAGACAAACCTGACGAATGCCGGAGCGCGCACACACACACACACACACACCGGTGGCACTTTGGCCGTTAGTGCTTCAACGTTAAACGAAGCCCCGTAAACTTGATCCTGAACAGCCACGGACTGACTTTAACAATAATAGTTGATTGTTTTTATATTTATGTTTTTGTATATATTTTTAAATGTTCAAATGAACGTTTCAGAGTATATAATTTGTTGTGTCATCTGTTTACAGTGTTGGCTGATTTTGTGATTGAGACCCATGGGTTACATTGAAATGTTTTTATTATTAGTAGTAAGCCAGGCTTTAACCGTGGACAAATCACAATATAAGCCCTCTCTCGCACACGCGCTCTCTCTCACTCTTTCTTGCACACACACACACACACACACAAATATATGAAATTGCGTAAAACCAAATGAAACTATGGCAAAAATATATAAGCAGTGAAAAATACAGTAGTATCCTGTAGGTGATTCCTGTCCTGCGATAACAGGCGCTAACCCTCTGGAACTGTTTAGTTCTGTTAGTATTGTTTTCAAGTGTAAATGTTTATGGGGATTTAATCTGTCTCTGCTGCCGCATCTATTCACAGTTGTGATAAGTGATTAATGGCCCATCAGATCTTTAATGGGGCAACGTTATGCTGGTTAAATGACTAAAGAAATACTGATCCGTATGGACAGATATTTGTTCCAGATATTATGCGCCATTAATTGATTTGTTATGCCATTTTTTGACTATCAGCAAAAAAAACATCAGCGAAAACATCAAAAATATAACAAAACCAAACCCAAGTAGTTTAATTAATTAATTAATTAAAAATAGCATGAGCATCATGGGTTGTGTATTGAGTGATTTAAATCTGTTTTATTAATCGTTTTTCCCTTTTTTACCACATCATCTATTTATGAAACTATGTTAACGTAAGTTATTTTAATTATTGAACTTAGTAACCGGCTGCTTGGACATTGCTGAACATTACAAAACTGCCATGTCCCACAATACAGTGCATCTTTAATAAGACATGTTTACAATAGAACAAACCAGGACATATGTGTTTGATGTATTTCAGTACTCTTTATTAACTGTGTACAAACATAGCTATAGTGTACAGTTTGTGCGCTGGTGGGGATTTGAAGATTGTTCATTTTCCACTGTGCCCCCCATTGTTTTTCACTATCATTCTCAGTACATTATGAAGTCCGGTGATTAATGTACTGCAGAAGTCTTGGGTAACTTTTGTCTCCCAAAATACCTCAATGGCACGAATGAGCTCTTCTTTTGTGCCCGGTTTTGCCTCTTTTCGGATGAAGTCTTTCATGGAGTGCCAGACAAGCTCGATAGGGTTCAAATCTGGTGACTCTGGCGGAGTCTTCACCCAGTTGATTCCCTCTGCCGCAATGCAGGATGCAGCAGCAGTGTGCTTTGGATCGTTATCCTGGAAGAAGCGATGATGCGATCCAAAATATTTTCGTATATATGGTCCTGCAGCTGCTTTGATGATGGAATTTTCGAAAAACTGTCTGTCCATAATTCCTTCAAAAATTACAATAGGCCCTGCTCCATATCTCGAAATCATTCCCCAGACATGGACCTTTAATGGATGATTAGGCCGTGGTTTGGAAGCAAAATGTCCCTTTTTGTGGAAACTCTATCGGGCATAGTGCTCAAGAGCTACTGTTGTTTCGTCTGTAAACAACACATCATCCCATATCTCCCCCGACTCCCTCCACTGAAGAGCTTGATTTAGCCGTGCCTCCTTACTGCGGTCTCTCATCATTGGGCTAAAACGAGTCATTCCAAACGTCCACCCAAGTTTTCTGCGAGCTCGGCGAACACTGGTGAGACTCAGATGAACGCCGAAGTCTTTGACAACTTTCTGCTGCACTTGCCGGGCAGTCATCTTATCATTAGCCACGGTCATATCATCAATAGCCTTCAGGATATTGCTACAGAAATCAGAGATAACCATTAGACAAAAGCAAACATAACTTGTTCTACTGTATGAATAACAGTATCACACACTTGTTCAGTATTTGCTAATTCTTTTTATTATTTACTGGTGTAGTTTCTTTGGTTAAGAACGTCGAGGATGCCTCTCCTTGTAGTGATATCGCACAACACGAAGCAAAACTTTAATCCCCAATCCTGCAAAATGCTGCTGTATCTGCTGTGCCGATTTTCCACAGGCCCGCATTTGACGAATTTGTTGTGAGCACAGTTGAGTGATGTGCGGCATCTTCACAGCACAATACAGTCGTTAAAAAGGTGAATAATTGCAGTGGTTGATCCGTGCAAAATGTAATAGCGCACAAATGGGCATGTTCCAACTAACTCATTCTGGTTGGCTAAAATATTCACAGGTTGCTAACCAATCAGATTCTATTTGGTCAGTATCGCAAGCCAGGTTACAAATAAATAGCGCACAATTTTTTGGAATGAATTAAATCGACTCCATAATTCTGCTAAGAATGGAAGCGGTCACTTTTTACAAGACACAGAGACCACAACGTGTTTCAGCTACGGTAAGCAAATGTTCCTTTTTTGTGTGCGAGTTCAGATATGTTAAGCCCTACTATTGTGTACAGTTTTATGCTTTGGTTTCATAATGTGTGACTGATTCATGTTTCTCTGGACACAGATGCCCTCCTCAGCCACCAAAAAGGGAAAGCAGAGAAAACCTGCAGCATCCACCCCTAGAGGCAAAGTGAGAACAGTGAAAAAGAAAGCGGTAAGTTGAATTGATGTACTGCAAATTACATTAAAATACATTATGAAATATATCATGGGTGTGAGTTTAGATATGTTAAGCTCTAATATTGTGTACAATATTATGCTTTGGTTTCATAATATATAAATTATAATATATAAAATATTATATATTTTTGTATAGCATAATTAAATAATAACTTTTTTTTCAGGCTAGCGTTCTCTCGTCGCCGCCAGCTTCTATGAAATCTTCCAAGAAGCTACTAGGTGCTGAAGTCAGGGACCTCAAGTCGAATAACAAAATGGAACAACAGCTGGTCCAAACCAAGGTAGTGGGGCCGTGTGAGGGGTGTGCGGCCCTAAAGACTCAGCTGGAGGCTGTCATCCAGAGACTGGAACAGCTAGAAAGCGAGAGAACCCCCATTCTTCCGATGTGGCAGCAGCTCACCTCCGCCCCCCCACGCCCCTCTTGTGGACGTCGGCTATTTGGGTCTCCAGACTCTGACGAGGGCAACGCTGAACTGACCATGTCACCAGCATTTTTAGCTTCTACTCCAGCCTGCCATCAAAGCATCAGCTTCAAGAAAAGCACACACCTTCCAGATGTGCCTCTCAGGCCTCTGACTGCTGAAAGGGAGGAGACATTTTACAAAGAGTGTTTCCAGCGAGGAGAGCGTCGCCAGATATATATGCAGCCAGTGTCTTCATGGCGCTCTGTCCATTTGAGGCCTACCAGAGCTGGGCAAAGCAGGTGAACTGGAGTGGGACAAACGGCAAAGCCAAATTGCCCAAGAATTTAAAAGACAAGGTGCACGAGACTGTCATGTAGAGATTTCCGGATCTGACAGCGCACCACTGGTTCCGAGTCAGAAGTAAATAAACAAAAGACTGAGAAGCCCTCGTAAACTTGACCCTGAACAGCCACGGGCTGGCTTTAGCAGTAATTTATGATTGTTTTCATTTTTTTGTGTATATATTTTGCAAATGTTCAAATAAAACTTGATTTTTAGAATGTATAAGTTATTGTGTCATTTGTTTACAGCGTTGGCTTAATTTGTGATTGAGACAAATGGGTTTAATTGAAATAATTTATATTGGTAGGAGCCAGGCTCTAGCGACCTTGGACTAATCACAATATACTGTACTGTAAGCTCTCTCTCTCGAGCCTCTCTCTCGTGCACACACGCGCACGCACGCACACACACACACACAAATAACACATGAAATTGCGTAAAACCAAACGAAACTAGATAAAAAATATAAGCAGTAAAAAATCAGTAAAAATACATTGGTATAACAGGCGCTAACTTTTTTAATATTGTTGCCAAGTGTTTATGGTGATTTAATCTGTCTCTGCTGCCGCATCCACCAACATTTAAAACACGCACACACGACTTTAGAAATAAAATTTATTCTTCCAAAACTAGTCAATCGCTTCTTAAAACCGTTCTCACCTCTCCGCCAGTGTCTTTTGTTAATCTAAATGTGCTGATAAAAGAAAAGCTGCAAGTAGCCAGCTATTCCATCCCCCCACCGACTTAGAACGTGCACAAACTTCTCCCAGCTCACGCTTTGATTGATTATCTGGGAGTGAAGTGGAGTTTTAGAGAGGAAATAATAGATCATTATTTGGAATACTGCGAACGCATTTCACGTGTGTTCCATTTCTACAGTAATCCGTGTAAACACATTTTTAAAACAGAAACGTTTTTCATATTGTAGTAGTAAATGACAAAATGTAAGCATAAACTATATAATGTATGAAGCCTGAAGTCCAAATATCAAACACTTTCACAAAAGGAACAAATATAACAGAACAAGTATGCTTTTATTCAAAAATATAACTGCCGAAAAAAGCCGCCTTAACATGCGACATTGACACCCGTTTACTGTGACGGACTCCGTAGCGCAATTGAATCAGCTCCCGACTGGGAGTCAAAAGATCCTGCACCACTCTGTTTTGAGAAGTAAACTGCTCTTAGTCTTACTATTTTAGAATAAAAACATGCATTTGATTTCAGTGTGTAACAGTGTAATTTATGATACTTGTAAAGGTTAGTTTTTTTTTTTTATTCACTTTTCATTCTCTCAGTCGTGTTCAGGATCCTTATCTGAGAATGCTGTTTTCACATGAAGATGCGCACATACTGCATTCTCGTACCTATGCTTGCGAACTGAAGTGCTTGCGTGCACTTTTCATGGCATTACACATCTATTTTTTTGAGCATGCCCATGTCGCTCAAACACAGGAACATATGTTCGTGTACAAGAATAAAAAACAAGTGCACTTTTATTCTAGACTATAAGTGAAGAAAAAATAAAGCAAGTTACAGTAGGCAGTTGATACGACAGCTTGCGTGGTGCAATGCTAAGAACTGCTGATTTCCGATCCGTGTTGTATAAAATCATCACATTCAAATATTAACAATTCCCACACACCCTTCCTACATTCACGACATGTGTACTTGTTGCAGTGTACACATCTCTCTGTACTATGGTTCCTATTACACTGAATGAGCACCTGACATTGTACTTTCTTCCCTGTTTAAATCACATTCGAGTATAGCGCGTCTCCAAATAAATCACATTCGAGTATAGCGCGTCTCCAAATAAATCACATTTGAGTTATAGCGCGTCTCCAAATAAATCACATTTGAGTTATAGTGCGTCTCCAAATAAATCACATTCGAGCTATAGCGCGTCTCCAAATAAATCACATTTGAGTTATAGCGCGTCTTTATGTGAAAACAGCATTGTCAGGTGTAGTGGGGGATCGTGAACGCGACTGAGAGAATGGAACTGAATTTAAAAAAAGCTAACCTTTACAATTATCATGCATTTACACTGGCTCTTACAGACTGACTGAAATCAAATGTATGTTTTTATTCTAAAATAGTTAAGTACATGCAATATTATTTGAAAACGAACAGCGTCAGATCGGGTTTGAATACACGCTGACGCTGTTACAAAAGGAGTGATCTTATTCAGTGCAGCACTTTCAACGCACAGTACATGCAATATTATTTGAAAACGAACAGCGTCAGATCGGGCGCATATTCAAACCCGATCTGACGCTATTCGTTTTCAAATAATATTGCATTAGTGCGATGATGTTTTTTACATATATTGTCTCTTTCATTCATCTTGCGGTTTGTAATCAGTGACCGCGTGTTTTTTCCCCGATCTTGCCAGTTCGCACATGTTGCTGTATGGTGCGGTTTCTTTTGTACTCCAGGACATGCAGAGGACAGAATAGTACAGAGCAGTGAGTTCAGGCTATATGCAATCAGACAGACAGACAGGCAGAGAAGGCACTAGATATATAAATAAACAGGGAAGGCACTGTATAATAGATATATAAAAAACAGCTAAGGGGATAGATATATAGATAGGTAGGAAGGAAAGACACTATATGATAGGCAGACAGGGAAGCTCCTATATAATAATATAATATAATATAATGTTATAATTATAATAATAAAATATAATGTTAAAATCACGTGATTGCAACTCAGCGCAGCTAAATTGCTGGCGTGTGTTAACGTGTTCTTGAGAACAAAGCGCCATCTAGTGGTGGAACCAGGTAAATGAATAAATAGGGCATGAATGGGCGTGTTTACTGTGAAATCTTGACACGCCTTCTGTCAGTAGAGGGAGGGGGGGATCACGGCGTGCATAGGGCAGCCGTACGCCATTCACACGGCCGCGGCTATTTGACGTGGCTCCATCTGTATGTCTGTTGTTTCTTGTTGTCTCTCGTACTAAATGTAAAACTAAGGGGGACAGGGCCGCTGCACCTCATCTGTGGAATTCATTACCTAATGACATTAAGGAGTCACCCTCAATTAAAATGTTTAAAACGAGATTGAGATTTCTAGTCTAGCTTTCCATGGCCTTCTGTGATACTGATGGTTCCTTCCACATAATCAATTGTTTGTTTCAATTTACTGCTAGCTTGCATTTTTTTCTATTTCATTTACTTATGATTATTGCATTCTAGCTGTCCCCCGTGGCTCTGCTCACCTAGTAATGAAATAGGACAATGAGGAGGGTCCCCACAACTGATGTCTCGCTTCCACCGCCCCTCAGCCCACAGCCTGTGTCTCAGATTGGCACAAATCCTGCAAACGAGCTATGATTCTTAGCGCGATCAGAGAAGTCGCAAAATCAACCGGAATTTTCAAGCAAATTATATCCATTAAGTAGTTCTGTCATGAAAAGCACAAAGGCAATCCAGACAGACAAACATTGGATTTTATATATAGAAAGAATAAATTGTAAAGCACTTTGACTACAACATTACTGATTTTTTAACTGTGACATTATTACTCTACATGGGATTAGCACAGAGACACAGAAGATAACAAAGAACGTGCACATCAAATAATAAACATCAATATCTACAAGTAACATGGATACACACTGGGACCGTCCACACGCTGACACCACAGGCTCTTCATCTTTGCTTTCTTTTCATTTCCACTCCAATTTAAGGACTTGCCTCCCTTTTCCTTTTTGAAATGACATCTGAAGTCATCTTTGTTCCACATACTAACTGTCCACTTTTGCTAAAAATTACAAGAAGTCACAAACTCAAAGCCTCTGCCTTTATTTCAAGGTGGTCTTGTATTTGACCTGCATACCCAGTGCACTGGAAATTGTACTCTTTGCACATCTTTAACTAGTCTCTTGTGTGTTGTATTGTTCCAGATGGTTTAAATCTTCTAATATTTGTTCCTGTTCCCAAAACTGATCAAATTAGCTGCCTCAGTGATTACAGGCCTATTGATCTTACAGCAGTTCCAATGACAGTATTTGAAATGTCTTAAGTCTGTTACTGCCACTGACCTCGACCCCCTTCAGTTGGCATATCGAACAAGTAGATCTGTGGACGATGTTCTCAACACAAGTCTTTACTTTGTACTTGGAGCAGTTGGACTGTAAAGGAGCTTACGCCAGAATACCGTTTGTAGACTTCAGTTCAGCTTTGTTACCATCAACACCATTGTTAATGAACTGTTGTTAACTAAACTTGCTTAAAAGTGTAAGAGCCATTTGCTAGTTATTTAAGTTCTATTAAATGTGTTCCTGTGTATTAGTGAATAGTCATAGAGGTTCTTATAACCCCACAAGTTGAATATACTGTAAGTGCTATATTCTAACTACCTCTTGCCCCTCTGACTACAGAATAGTCTCAGTTAGTGACCTGCCTTGCTGTGTGTATGGCATGGAGGGCACACGGTTTTAAACTGTGTCTTACGTCCTCAAGAGTACAAAAGTTAACATGCTCAGTTAAATGTGCAGTGCTGTACATTTAGAGCGTACTGAAGACAAAGTAAAGGATCTTTAAGTATACAAACAACTGAGGATTGACAAGAAACATTAAGTTTAGAGAAGAGACATTATTCACATTGTTTTCTCGCCTTTTATTCTACGTGTGTAACAACCCTTTTTCTTAATTCTTTTGTGGACAACTTGCCTTGAATTTTTACTAAATCTTATAAAACAAACTTTTGGACTGGGAAACTTTTTTTTGGACTTCAGTCTGGAGGTCCTCACCCTTGAGACCCTAAATCAGCAGCTTGATGGCCACAAGTAACACTTTGGTGACAGAGGAAGGCTGCTGTGTGACAAAATTGAATTGCCCTTCTTTACCACTTGTTTGTGATGGCGGTCAGTGACAGAAGGCTGCTGCGGACCCCCACTTTCACTGCTCATTTTAATGTTGTTAGTCACACAGTTTATTGTTCTTTCTACTGAGATTCACAACATAACATTCATTCATTCATCTTCCTAACCTACTTAACCAGAGCAGGGTCAAAGGGTACCTGGAGGCAATCCCAGCAATCACTGAGCATAAGGCAGGAACAATCACTGGACAGGACACCATCCCATCACAGAGTGAACACACACACACACGGACCCCAGAACTGACTTGATCAGATGTGTCTTGTAGCAAGCCTGGCCCACTTTCAGATCTCAATTTTTGTCTCCATACTTTCATTGATGTCCCCTCAGCTCAGTTCACAGGTCACCATCCAGGTCACACAGTTTTTCTCTTCAGAATTCACTAAAATATCTTCTGCCACTGTAGGGTGAGACGTGGACTGAGTGGTCTCAGAATCAGACCCTCTCACTGCCCCCTACAGTTAAAGCAAAGACATGGCATTAGATATTTGTTTCTCAAACTGTGGCTTTAGGATACAAAACTCACAAGAAATGTCAGTCAAACATCTCAAACGGCGTCAATAACAGCCCTTCTAACCCTCTAATTGACTTGTAATTCAATTGTATGCATTAATGACAAACACGTTCTGAAATTATTCTCATAAAGAAGACATTAAGATAATGGAGAGGAGAAGCATATTGATTGGCTGGAAGAAGTTAGTATTTCATTGTATTCTGTTGTAATAAGTACAAGAAAAGAAGATAAAGATTTGGGGTATCGTGATGAAACTTGTATAACTGACAGTTCAGAAATAAAACCACAGTGAAATAGCAATGGGTGTCTTTTCAGACGCGAATCTCCATTTGACTGACTCAAAGGTAAAGGGGGACCCATTTTTCAATTCGGAGGACAGGAAGAGGAGGGTTCAGGTGGCCAGGAACTCAAATTGACGTCATTCAGGATGCGACTGTCAATCACTGCTTCTGCAGAGTAAGGGTTACAGCGCCAACTCCTGGCTTGGAGTGTAATTACATTTATAGCAGTCTTGAAGTTGTCGGGTTGGCAATCTTAACCATGAGGTCATGTCTCCAAAAAAGTGTGTCGGTGTTGGCATGGAGGGAACCACAGCAATGTAGGACTTTCAATTTAAATGGCCAACGGTCCAAGAACCATTGAGTGATGCATGAGCTGAACTCTTTGTGCAGACACATCCACATTAAAGATGCATGTCGGTGATGGAATTGAATTCATAGCCAAGTAGGTAGTACCTCAGCTGATGGGTACCCTACTTAATCTCCAATGCTTCCCTTTGCACAATTACATACCTGGTTTCCCTGTCCAATAGTTACTGGTTTAGGAAAATGAGTGGATGTTCTACACCATCAATGCTCTGCCTCAACATGGCACCAAGACCTTTGTCCGGTGTGGACAATAAAACGTAGAGAAACAGGAGCCAACAAGACTGGTGCAGATGTAAGGGCCTGTTTTACGTCACAAAATGCAGTTTACATTTTTTTTGTCCCAAACCACCATGTTAGGCACCCACTTCATTGTCAGGTCAGTCAAGGGTGAAGCCTGCTCAAAAAATGAGATACAAACCCAAAGTTGTACCCAACAAGTGCAAGGAAGTTTTGGATGTGCTGCTTGGTTCAAAGATGGGGCCAGTTAAGTGTGGCATTAACTTTGATACACTGTGGTCTTGACAGCACCACCGCCAACCACGTAGTTCAAATATCTGGCCTCCAAAATAATTTTTTTAAATTAATCTGAATATTACCATTATATACTGTGAGGAGCATCTTCTGAACATGCTGCACGTTTTTCTCCCAGTAGATCACCACATCATCCAGGTAGGTGACACAGTATGAATTATGGGGTCGTAGCACTCTGTCCACCAGATGTTTCAAGGTGGCCAATTCCCGGTGTTATCCAAAGAGGAGGACACAATACTGCCAGTGACCACAAGGGGTGCTACACACAATTTTTACTTGGCAGATTTCATTAAGGGAATTTGCCAGTGCCCTTTTGTTATGTCAAGGGTGGCCATATTTAAAGCTTTTCCAAGTCACTCAAGGAGTTTATCCACTCTTGGCATCAGATATCCATCGAAACATGAAACTTGATTAAACTGGTAGAAGTCATTTGAAACGTGTTAACTGCTGTTGAGGTTTGGGATCCATGTAATAGTACTCCACTGGAGCCTAAAACTTATCTCAATCACTTCTAGATCTAGAATTCGTTTGACCTCAAGTTCAACATCTACTCGTTTTACTTGCAGGGATCTATACGGCCATTCTCAGACAGCTACTCCTAGGTCAGCTATGATGTGAAGCGCAATCAGAGAGGTCCAACTAGGTCTTTCATTAATCATTCTGCTTAACACTAGAATTATCAGAGCCTACGAAAAAAACTCAAAAATCCGGCCCACCTTAAAACCATTCACACCTCTCCATCAGCGTCTTTTGTCTTGTAAATGTACTGATCAAGACAAGCACATGTATTGTGCAAGGCATGCACAGGTCCACTGGGAAAAGAATAATGTTCTTGGCTATCCTTGCAGAGGAACTACATCTACGCTTCTTACAAGAAAAGGCGATGGAAAAAGAAAAGGAGGATGCAACATCGACAAGCTTCTCTTCCAAGACAGCCACTTTTCCCAGTAAAGTAAACTAATTCATTGTCAGGTGCCCTTTCAATGTAATAGGAATCACAGCACAGAGAGAAGTGTGTGCATTGCAACAGGTACACATGTCATAAATGTAGGAAGGACCATCCTTGGGGGTGTGGGAACTGTTCACATTTGAATTTGATGATTTTATATAGTGTGAAACTGACCTCTCTGTACTATTTTTTCCTCTGCATGTCCTGGAGTATAAAAGAAAAACCACCATGCACCAAAATGTGGAGACTGGGCAAGATCAGAAGAAAAAAACATGAGGTCACTGATTACAACCGCAATATGTTATGCGAATGAACATGATTAATATGAATAATGTTACATCCGTGCCAGAATGTTTTCCAAAATGTAATATAAAGGTCATAAAATGAATAATTCCAAATATCATATATACCTGTGGCTTTGACATCATGGACCATAAGGTGAATACTAATTCAGCTTTAGCAGGAACACTCAATAAAACTGAATTAAAAAAAATTCAAGTGACGGTGACATACGAAGAAGGCAGATTCACCAGCGGTTGTGTGTCAGCTTTTGTCCATCCAGATTAGAGAATGTCCAATTCCATTTTTTCAAAACACCACTCACATCTACAGCTACTCCCAGTTTTAAATAAAAACTAACAGCATCAGATCCCTGGGAGCGCGGTAGTATGTATCGTGATCGTGACTGAGGAAATAAAAGTGAAAAAAAAAACCGCTAACTTTTACAAGTACTTTATATTTACTCCGTCTGTTACAGACGCAAATCAAATGTATATGTTTATTGTTAAATATTAACAATAGGAGCAGCTCACTACTGAAAACGGTAAATATATGAGGCAGTCAGGATCGAACCTGGAGACTCTTGATTACAAGTCAGCAATTCTTAACGCTGCGCCAAGGAAACTGGCGCTTCATCCTAGAACCTTTTGGTAAAGTGTTTATGTGAATATTGGACTTCAGGCTTCACACATTATATAGTTTATGTCTACATTTTGTCATTTATTAATAATATGTGTTCACACAAATTATTGTAGAAATGGAACGCAAAGGAAATGCATATGTTCCAAATAACAATTTCCCTATTCAACTCCAGGTACCTGAATCTCAGATAATCAGGGCTGGAATTGGGAGAATTTTGTGCCCGTTCTGCAACGGCGGGGGGGATGGAATACAGTAATCCCTCCTCTATCGTGGGGTTGCGTTCCAGAAACCCCCGCGAAAGGTGAAAATCCGCGAAGTAAAAACCATATGTTTACATGGTTATTTCTATATACAGTATTTTAAGCCCTTATAAACTCTCCCACACTCTTATAAACATTTCTCACACAGATATACAGCATAAACCCTTTGTATTCTCTTAGATATTAGGTAAGATTCATTGAAACTATATATGTAAACACACTATTTATATACAGTAAAACCTAAATATTATTTTAAAGATATCGAGCATCTCCGATATCACATATGTTACAGCCATTACGATAGACAGGCCACCAGCAATAAATATGTACAATGCAAGAGAAATTGTGTGTACAGTAAATGTGTGTACAGTGACATTAAACATACATACATGTACTAATTACTATACGTAGAAAATTAATTATGGTTACTCACCAACAATAACACGACGACTTGTCCAATAGCGATGAGTTTAGTTTAACTGCACAACAAAGGAGGGCATTACAGCTCTTCTAAAGGAGCCTGTTGAAGCGACTGTGTAGCACCACCATTGTTCTTCTTCCAGTCGTCTTCAATCCAAATCCCTAAAGAAGATTCCATCCGGACTACTGCATTATTACTTTCACTTACAACTTGTTTTGTGCCCTGGTTAAAAGAACACCGCAGCCGTAGATCTTGTATTCTTTTCCTCCTTTTTAAATAAAAAGAATCATGGACTCATTGATGCCATAATGGTGTGTAAAAGCGGTTTAACTTTTCCCTTCCTTCAACATATCCAAAACTTTTAGCTTTTCAGCAATTGTTAGCATCTTCCATTGGCGCTTGGGCATGGCCCATGAAGCAGTAGCAGGACCAGATCGTTTTGGAGCCATAACAAAGGACTTGACTACGCACAAAGATAAACACAAAAGAGCACAGAAATTAACTCTTTACACAGTAAAACACAATGTTGAATGAGAGAGACGAGACCTCCTGGTTAATGCCGCAGAATCGAATTCGGCACTCCGTCGTTGAGCCAATCAGCATACAGGAACTTAACTGCGTGCTCTGATTGGTGGGCTTCTCAGCCATCCACCGATAGCATCCCTTATATGAAATCAACTGGGCAAACCAACTGAGGAAGCATGTACCAGAAGTAAAAAGACCCATTGTCAGCAGAAACCTGCAAAGCAGCGAGAAATCCGTGTTATATATTTAGATATGCTTACATATAAAATCCGTGATAGAGTGAAGCCGCAAAAGTCTAAGTGCAATATAGCGATGGATTACTATAATAGGCTGCTTGCTGCTTGTCTTGATCGGAACATTTACAAGACAAAAGATGCTGATGGAGAGGTGCGAAGGGATTTAAGGTGGCATGGATTTATGAGTTTTTTCATACGCTTTGGTCATTCTTGTGTTAAACCTTTCCTACAGTCAGAACACAGTGTAGCATACTGTCATTAATCCATTACTGCTTCATGCCAATGGCTTTTGTTACATTTGAGGTGTTATGTCAAGGTGGCTAAATGAGGCCTTTGTCTTGCTGTAATCTAAGCTTTGAGTTCAGACCTTTGTAAAGCTGATCTGCTCCAGCAGTGCGTTGTGTGAACCAATGTGAAGTACAAAGACTATACTTTCTCATTGCAGAACATACTGAGTGACTTCAGTCCATTGGTATACTATAGGAGCAGAAGACATTTATTTTGTGGGGCTGAGGGTAACCTGATGACTTGTGGATGAGAACTCTTTGTGAATTTATGGTTGTGACTTCTTTGACAAGTGAGCAACTAAATGATATATTGGTCACCCAAATTCAATTTGTAATACTTCAATAGCAGCATTTCAACTATGGAGTGGATCTTTCACATCCATAATTTTTCTTTATGTAAATAAAGATGAAATTGTAAAAAGATATCTGTGATTCATTTCAACATACAGTATATCCATCCACCCATCCATTATCCAACCCACTATATCTTAATGACAGGGTTACGGGGGTCTTCTGGAGCCAATCCCAGCCAACACAGGACACAAGGCAAGAAACAAACCCGGGGCAGGGCACCAGCCCACCGCAGGGCACCCTGCTGTGTCCTATCACTTTTATTAAACACAAATTCATGGCCATACAGAAGAAACGGATGTGGTGGTCCACTGATGCCAATATACAATATAATACAATTTATTTTTGTATCAATCAATCAACATTTATTTATATAGCACATTTTCATACAAATAAATGTAGCTCAAAGTGCTTTACAAAATGAATAGAAAAATAGAAGACACAATAAAAAATAAACATAAGTCAACATTAATCAATATAGAATAAGTAAGTTCCGATGGCCCGGGTGGACAGAAAAAACAAAAAAAAAACTCCAAGAGCTGGAGAAAAAAAAAAAAATCTGTAGGGGTTCCAGACCAAGAGACCGCCCAGTCCCCTCTGGGCAATCTCCCTAACATAAATCAAACAGTCCTCTTTGTATTTAGGGTTTTTATGGAAGGACCTGATGGTGATGTATAGCCCAAAATCACACAAGGAAGGCCACAATGGGATGTAACAGGTCCTGCCTCTTGACAGCCCACCAGCCTTGACTCTCTAAGAAGACAAGGAAATACTCCCTAAAAAACCCTTCCTACGGGAAGGCAGATCAAAGGTAGACCCCTTTCCATGTAGGTTGGGCATGCAGTGGGTGTCAAAAAGAAGGGGGTCAATTCAATACAATACAATACACAGAACAGAACACAAGTAATCTTCAATACAGTATACAAATAAAAATATGACAAGTCCGGAGCATAATTTCACACTGCATGATATCACATAATAGGATTTGTTTAGAGTCCAGGAGACCTCAGCCATTTACAGCAGGCATGACTCGCTTCAAAGTAAAACCAAACACGTCATTCCCAGTGTTTTTTGGGCCAGTTTAGACTCCGCAATAGAGCAATAGACACTCGTGTTTCAAGTCTCACAGCACTTTTCCCAAAAAACAATTCTAGGAAGGCTCCGCTTCTGTAATCGACTTCACAGTTAAAACTAAGCCTTTAGTTGAGAGGAGACGTGTTGCTTAACAGCAGGAATGGGTTCGTTTAGCACTGGGTTCTAATTCCTTCGTATAAAAACGGTCATCAATGCTTAAAACAGGACAGCATATGACAGGAGCACAAAACAAAATAGCCCTATATAGTCTCATGCTGCTGGTGAACCGAAACAGACACAAACCTATCTTTGGGTTCAATTTAAAGCAGGTGTGACTCGCATCAAAGTAAAACCAAACACGTAATCCAGTGAACACCACTCTGCAGTTGTCAATCCTACTAGAAATACAGGCATGAATTAATTTCTCAGAATTTTTTAATTTAGAATGTGCCTTAATTTCCAACATTTTTAAGATGGAAGAAACATGAATTAGACACATTTTTAATGTGTGCTTTGAATAACATGCTAGACTCAAACATTATTTTTAGACTGTGGGCTGATTGAGTAAAATTAATGGTGATTCCAGCTGAGTTAAATGATGACAAACTTATGTAGTGATCAGCGTCATTCCATCCAACAATTAACATCTGTTTTATCGGTTTTAAAGACAAGTAGTTCTCATTCATTAATTAATTAAAAACAACATCTGAGAAACTTCATTTGATTTAAATGAAAAGTATAACTGGCTATCATCTGCATACAAGTGAAAATTAACATTATGTTTCCTAATGAGAGATCCCAGTGGAAGCATGTAAAGTGAAAACAGTAAAGGTCCCAGTACTGAGCCCTGCGGGACACCATATTGAACTTCTGTGTATAATGATGGAGTCCAGTAAGCACATTTCTGTATATATTGGAATCGGTTTGATAAATAAGAACTAAACCAAGTGAGCACAGTGCCTGTAAGCCCAATGTCATTTTCTAGCCTGTGCAGTAAAATAGAATGGTCAATTGTGTCAAATTAGGGTTAACCCATTTTAGAAATTAAAGTTAAGACTTCTTGCTCAGTTACAGGATTAAAATTATTAAAGTACTGAATACAATGTGAAGCAGGGTCTGTTAAGCTAGTATTTGGTTTGTACTGTGTTGCTGAGATCTGGGATCTTATATTTTTGATTTTCTCTTTGAAGAAGTTCATAAAGTCTGTACTGCTTATATCTGTTGGTATTTTGCACTGTAGATCTGAATTCCCATTTGTTTGTTTAGTCACTGTTCTAAACAGTGACTGCGGATTTTTATTATTGCTATCTATTATTTTAGAATAGTATTCTGAACGAGATTTAAAGAGAGATTTTTGATATATTTTAATACTCTCTGTCCATGCAATTTCAAAGACCTGCAGCTTTGTTGTTCTCCATCTGCATTCCAGTTTTAAACCCTCTAATTTAAGAGCTCGAGTGTTTTCATTAAATCAGGGAGAGTTTCTATGTGCTTTGATCACTTTTGTTTTAAGGGGAGCCACTGTGTCCAGAGCATCTCTCAAAGTCATATTATAATGTGATGTTAGCTGAACTAAATTTTTTTCCATTAATTACATTTGATGTTAACTGATCTAAATAGTTTTAGTACTAAATTAAGTGTAATTAAGTGGTGGTCGGAAATAACTTAATTTACTGGAGTAACATTTAAATTTTGAATTTCAACTTTGTAAGATTAGAAAAGCCAAGCAAAATGACACCTTTTATTGGCGAACTAAAAAGATTACAATATGCAAGCTTTCAAGGCAACTCGGGCCCCTTTTTCAGACAAGTTATAATTAAATCTAATGTGTGGTTCTGGTTATGAGTTGGACCTGTGACAAGCTGACAAAATCCTATTGAATTTAACAAATAAGCAAAACATTTGCTAAAAGTGTGAGTTTCCACATCAATGTGTACATTAAAATCCCCCATCAGTACTATGTGATAATAATTTATAGTCAAATCAGATAAAAAGTTACTAAATTCAGTCATGAACAATGAATATCGTCCTGCTGATCTGTAGACTAGCACTATAATTGTGTTGAAATCTGTTTTAATATTTAAAATGAATGCCTCAAAGGATGTGAAGTCGCCCAACTTTATAAAAGTGATTGGCATTTTCTCACAATGAATTATTCCAAGGCCTCCTCCTCGACCTCTCAGAATCTCTAGACTTATGAAGGAACGAGTATCCATCTGGTGACGCCTAAGCTAGGAAGAGTTTCACATTTACTAAGCTAGGTTTCAGTGAGAAGACACAGATCAGATTTACAACTTACTATAATATCATTAACCAGAACAGTTTTACTGCCAAGAGAGCGAATGTTCAATAAGCAGCATTTAAAACTGCATGCTTTTTTTCTGAATTACTGATATATGTTTTGTTTTAATTTGAAGTAAATTTCCATTACAGGTGCCCCGGTGGAGGGTCTGGTTTTATCTCTTGGTCTAATTATACAGCTTATTTTGTGGTTATCAAGTAATTTAAGGTTTGTATCACAGGCTTTCACATTAGCATGTATACATATATTTTAGATAGCATTTTAGTTTATATGTCAGTGCTTCTTTATGAATCATTATAATAATAAATCAAGTTACAGCAGAATGTATTAAACTAGCTAGCTTTAGGCTATGTAAGAATTAGTTGTTAAAGGCTTGTATTTGTTCTTTCTTTCAGGCACTATGCTTGTTTGCTCAAGGCCGTCCACACCTTAGCCCTTATCAATGAAGTTGCACACTGCCGCTTTCTGTGACAGCTACCTATGATTTTAGCCTTAAGGGATGCTAGTGCAACAAGTAACCATTAAATGAATCATTAATCTAGCAGTTCAGTTTTCACATGTGGGACCTCTTGATTCCAACTTAATGGTGAGATTTGATTAACCAAAAGCCATTAAATCTTTAACAGCCCGGGATTAGGGAGGGGTTATTGGGTGATGATCATCTCCAGGTGGCAGGTATGTCCTATGAGTCAAAGTGACTGTAATGAGAGGAAGGAAATTGGGCTACTGGGAAGAAGATTGCTATGGAGGAGTCTGCAAAAGCAGGTCATTGTTATCAGAAAAGGTACTGAGTAAGGTCATTATGATAAGAAGCCCTCTAAAGCAGATGATGGGAGATGGGATATTTGGAGATAAGAATTGTAATAAATATAAGACTTGGTCAGAGCAAGGGGCTCACTTCATTGAACTGAGACATGCTTTCGGTGCTCTACAGTCGTTTCCTAGGCTGTGTAATGAAGTCAATTCTGACTGCCTCTCTTAAGACTCTGCTGGTTGTTTCTGAAGGTGTTTTCTCCAGCAGCCCCATGGAACCAAGTAGGGCTCCCCGATGGGACTACAGTTCCCAGTGTGCTCCTATCAGCCCTGCGAGTGTCTAAATGGGAGCCAAACAAGAAGGATACCACCACCCATTGTGCTTGGGTACACATGGTATCAGGAGGTTCTTTCTTTCTGGCCTTCCCTTATAACTGCCACCCCGACTTAGAAAGGGACCACTTTTCAACCCAGTTGAGATGTCTTTCCAACCCCTGCGCCTCGCTTTTATAAAGGTTCACCTTAAGAAGAACTATTCTCCTCTGCTGGGATGCCAGCCAAGCCATTTTGTCTTCGACATTGTAATACGTTACATTTCCTTATATTAAATTTCATCTGCCAGTCTACCTACATTGGTATAATAACAGACTTAACCAGCTTGTTATTTATATTACTAATCAGAAAATTATAGTTATTAAAAATACCAGTGGTCCCAGCATTGACCCCTGCTAAACAATTCTGAATTTCTTGCACCATCACCCTCTGCTTCATGTGTCTGATCCAATTATGCACTCAGCTGCACATTATATCCTGAACATTCACTTCTTTTAGTTTAATGTCGTACCTCACATGTGGCACCTTATCATATGCTTTCTGAAAATCAACATAAAAACATCATATGCACCACTCTCATCATATTGTGATGAGTCAGGCAGCGCGTTCATTTTCTAAGGCAAGTTCAAGTACGGAGAAGCCACACTTCAAGACAGCTAGCAATTTAGCCCTGTTAGATCAACTGCAAGTAGCTGCAGGGTGGCACACACATCTGTGTGTCTCATGTTGTGTCTCACGCTAGCAGAAACCTATGAAGCTCTGCAGCTTACTGTATCCTGGTCTCACTGCCGATTGAGATTCTGTCCTGTAGATTGTGCACGGAGCTCAACTGTGCTGATGGAGAGACCTGTGCGTTCTGTTCACTTCCAGGGTCAGATGACGACACTGAAATGAGTGAAGTTCATCACGTTTGCAGTGTTTTAAAAAGATTCTATAATGTTCTTTCAAATTCAAGAATAAAGGGAGTTTGAAAGGACTTTCTGTGTAACCTGATGCAAAAATCAACAAGTGGTAGCAGAAGTGGGGCTGCAAAGAATGGGTTAAAAAACAAAATGTCAAGAAGATAACCCCCATTTGGCCTAGAAGTATGCTGCAGAAAATGTGCCCTACCGATCATCTTGGGAGTTTTATTTACTTCTAATCGCAGGTGTCATTTTGCTTAACTTCTCACTATAAAGACTCTGATATTGATCTTTTAAGTCCTTAATGAAAATTTAATTTATTGCAATATTCCCGAAAAATATTAAGACATATTTTTCAATATACAGCAAAATGTTTCCTCCTGAAGAACTCAACTTAAATATATTTATTTATCAATCATATGAGTGATTGATTGCCTGTATTATCATTGGCTGTATTATCTGTCCTGTTAGTTTGTATCCTTTATTTTTTAAGTTTCTGCAGCTGTATGCATCTGAATTTCCCCTTTGAATTAATAAAATGTATATAATCTAATCACAAGTCACACATGTCCCCCACCTCTGCTCCAGTTCTCGTATTCTTACACCCACCTTGCCTGAAAGGAGATGCAGCCTGCAGACATAATACACTTGACTGGGGATTACGGATTCCGACTTCACACAAGACTGACAGCTACTGTGCTACACTTCACCTATTAGAAGATGTCTCATCTGTTCTCTGCAACCCCAGCCAGCAACAGAGAGCAAATAGTTCTTAATGTGTTCGAAAAAAAAAAAGAAAAGTTAATTTTGTGTGCAAATCAGATTTCCAAACTGATTATTTGTGGAGCTGACACAGATGATGCAGGCCGACACACCTGAATATGTGAGGCTTTTCAGTCTCTTCTTGGCTGTGTGGCTGTGTTTGTTCTGCTTCTCTTCTTTCCTAGTTCTTCTCTTCAGTTCTGCAGATGATGGAATGAATATTTTCACATTAAGCTGATGAATTTTTTAATATCTGTCTGATCTTCTGACTGCAGAAATTGTCCCCTCAGTGTGAGATGGCCCTCTGTCTGTAGCAGTATGTCCTCCTTCTATGTGTACACGTGTTTCTCCATGGAAAGTGTGCTTACTGTTAAATTATACAGCAATAAACAGTAAAATAAATTGTGAACAATTGAAATAATGCGAATATTAAACATAATAAAATCACTTTGCACTCTGTCATAGTTGATCTTTTTATGTTTTGTTCTCTTCAAGACTGTTGCACCAGCACTACAAAGACAAATCCCTAGTCTACATTACTGCATCCAATCAAGAAAGAGAATTCTGGGAAGGGAAACACTTTCAACAACTTCATCAGTGGAACGGATTGTGTGACCTGCAACTCGTCAGCCTGTGGTTAAGGGAAAAGGAAAAGACGTCAAGAGAATAAATAAAATAAAGCTCAGTGCAAACTGGAAAAACCTGAGACGAGAACTGACACCAGAGAGCAAAGTCAAGGAATTTAACACAAAATGACTTCAGCTGTGTGTATTTATATAATGGCATTTCACCTGAACAGACATCACAATCAGGAAATACGATGAGCTGAATCAAATTTAGGACCTGAGTGGACAGTCACAGCATTGTTTGAATTAGTGACACGACTTGACACAAAGAACTTTCATGTGTTTGAAATCAACATGCTGAGGTTTATTTAAACACACGGATATAAAAGATCAAGTCTTAATAAATGATCACTGTGTTCAAATCCTCACTAAAACATTCATTTCAAAGATATCCATATGAATACACATGAATGACCGCACACCTCTGTACTGTGTTGTTATATTTTCTTAAAAGTCTTACCAAAATAACTGAACACTTTGTGTAGCAGGAGCCATTGTGCTCTACAACAACCCTAGAGCCATTTGACAAATGAAAGAGAAAGCCTGAACAATTTTTGTTTTGCCTATCAAAAGGAATAAATAAAATAATACATTTTTTGTATGAAAATGTGCTATATGAATAAATGTTGTTGTTGTTGTTGTAAATGTGTACGTATGCAATATTTATTTGAACATAAATAATAAGAATAAAAGGCTGAGAGAAACAGCAGGACTGAAAAGTGAGGAGGTTCAAGAAAAGCTTCAGAAATCAGAGAGTACAACTTGACATCAGAGAGAAAAGGAAATGAATGTGCAGCCCACTGAAGAGTATTCACAGTTATCACCAATACCATCGCTTGGTCGAGTTCATGAACTGCATCAAAATAGTCCACAGGATTTGTATATCCCATGACAGCCTGTATTAAAGGGAGGTTGTAATCCCTGCATCATTTTCCATGGTGCATTAGAGTTTTTGTTTCAAGCTACACTCAGTTTACACACAAAGCACAGCCGTCTGCATGTCCTTGATAGTGCCGTGCAACCATATCACACAACCTTCTCCTGTATTTCACTAACAACTCTTCTGAGTTAATTGGTGTATCAAAGACACAAATAAAGGCAAACAGTTTAACTCTACAATCCCTGAATCCTACGAAAAAAGTTGTAATGCTGGGCCGCCTTAAATTCTCTTTCCCCTCCTCACCAGCACCTTTTCTTTTGCAAATGTGTCAATCAGCACAATCAGCCTGCTATCCCATCCCTCCCACCTGTTGCAGCTCAAGTCTGTTTTTCTGGGTGTGAGGTGTCTGTTATTGTAGAGGGTAAATAATACATCGTCATTTGGAATACTTGCATTTCATGTGTGTTCTGTTGTCTATGTAAACACATCATTAAAAGAGAAACTTTTTTCATGTTTTAGTAATAATTGGCAAAATGTAAACATGAAGTGTATAAAGTGTGTCTAGCCTGAAGTCCAAATATCAAATAAAGACTTTTACAGAAGGAATAACAAGTATAACAAACAAGGGAAATTTAATGGAAGAATATAACTGCAGAAACGGAACTCGCGTTAGGGTGCGACATTGACACCCCTTTGATACGACCGCTTTGGTGGTGCAGTGGTAAGAACTGCTGACTCGTAGTCCAAATATCAACACTTTCACAAAAGGTATACGTACAACAAAACAACTGCGCTTTTATCCAAGAATGTTACTGAAGAATAAGAAATTAGGTTTGAGTACAACACAAATAACGCATACAATGCATAATCAAGAGGCTGTGGGTTTGATTTCGGGTCCTTACAGTAATTACATTTTTGAGTAAAGAGCTGCTATTATTATTATTACTATTATAGAGCGAAAACATAAATTTGATTTGAGTCTGTACCAGCCGTTGTAAATTTAAGACACTTGCAAAGTTTAGCATTTTTTAAAATTTTATGTATTTTTATTGTTATTTTTTTTTTAAGTCGGACGAGTGTTAAGCAGCTGCAGCTCATCCCAAACAGTAAAGACTCTTACAAGGACCTGTTCTATAAGTAATTATTGTTGACAAAGCCCCTCGCTCTTGCAGCCTTCATGAATGATCCACAGACCACCCCTTCGATTGTTCAAGGTCCTCAACCCCCTTTAATATGTAGTAAAAGTCGTCTTGGACAATATCTGTAACTTTTTTATCTGTCTTTTCACTGTCCATCTCCATGTTGTATCTTCACACTGGTAATGCTCCGGTATTTGCCAATAAAAATAATTCCTCACTCCAAGTATGTCCTTATTCAGCTTAAACCAAGCTGTCAGGGTGGTATCTCTACCCCACCCCTATCCAATGTGCATACTTCATTTTCCTCTCTAAATACAACTGCATACTTATATGAGAATGCTAACAGACAACAAATCAAAACAGCCGGCACACTGCCTTGGGGGCGCAGATATACTGAAAGTTCACGAATTGCCTAATTTCATCTCGTTCAGGAGTATTCTAATGACAATGCTGACACAATCATGTCCCCTATATACGTATTTGAAGACGTACTTCACATGACTCAGGTACAGGTTGAAATTTACTAGCCACTCATTCGTCGCTGTCCTTCCACTTAACTTAACTCTTTGACACTGTCTATTCTTTTTAATACTTGTATGGAAGTAGTAGTGAATATACCTTTGCATCCAAGTTTGGTTTAAGAAAATAAATTCTCTGGCTGTCCCTATTTACATCCCATGAATATGACCAAGAACAGATCAGGAGGTCCTGCTCCAGAGGTGTTTCTCCTTCTGGGTGCTCAAACATGATGCCTACCTGATATGTCCTTAGAGAATTATGTCTCTGTGAATTCCTATCCAGTGTATTTGCCACTGTAACAGTGTTTTGTAGAGCACCTACTGCTCTGTGAATTCCTCCTCAATTCCAAATATTATTCTACACGCTGGAGTGAAAGGATTAATTTCACACATTCGTCACCTTAACTGATTCATCTGTGCAGGATGGCACCTTGAACTGCCCTGCTGGTGACCTTGTCTGGGTTGAGGATATACAGCTGAGCCCATGGACTCTACTCATCATTTTTTGGTTGTAACACACCTGCCTTATGCTAAAAGCCATCAGTTATCTGGAAACAATAGGGTCCTCCATGAGGAGGAGGGATAACATTCACAGAAAGAACAATTAGAGTACCTGATGTTTTTAAATGAAATTCACAGAATGAGCACCTTGACCTGTCTGGAACCAGAAGTAAGTAAGACACGGAGTAAGACAAGTCTCTCTTCTGCTCCTCCTCAATAAATCTTTATCCACAATATTTGCACTGACTGCCCAGACCACACTATAGTGGTCCCCTACAATCCCTGTGTCATAATTTAATTCAATCTCGTGAGTTCCAGTAAGGTTTGCGCTCCCCTGTCCCAACGCTTTCACACTCTCTGACGCTGATTATCACTCTGTAGTCTGGCTCTTGTTGTTTTTGGTGTCTCCTGGGCCCGCACTGCTGCAGTGGCCGTGGTATTCTTATGATTTCACTCTCCATGTTCCTCTGGAGTTTCTACTGCCTGAGTACTGAGTGTTCACAGAAGTCTTTAATAATTTACACATTCACATCCTCATGAAATTCATCATCCCTGGTCTGGTGCGTCACATCTTCATTTCTTCTACCCCTGACTTCCTTAGCTTTGGGTTGTTCACGTTGTCTCATCATACGTTTATGCATGTGATCCCTTTCCCTAATGGAAGCTTATTGCTTTTAAGATACAGCTGCCTGTTTTTGTCCATCTGGCAGTTACTCTCTATTTGACATATTAGGTGTTAACATTTGCAGTGCACCATCTACAGGAATGTTTTTTTTTTTAATTCAGTTAGCACGAAAGTGCACAGCATTTGTCATTCCAACAGATGGTACATCACAAACATTAGCACTACTTTTACGAATCTCATACTAAATGTCTTATAACAGAGATAGAGAAACTTGACAAACACAGAGATACACAGAAACACAGACAGACACTTCATATGACTCTGTTATAAGCCATTTAGTACAACCTTCTGTTGGAATGACAAATGTGATGAATTGTATTACTACAAATGTTTGTGAAGCACCGTATGTTGAAATGACAGAGACATGGTTGCCAGATGGACACACAGATATGCAGACACACAGAATTCCATCTGGCAGTTACTCTCAATCCATCCATCCATTATTCTACCTGATATATCCTAACTACAGGGTCACAGGGGCCTGCTGGAGCCAACCCCAGCCAATACAGGGAGCAAAGCAAGAAACAAACCCGGGGCAGGGCGCCAGCCCACCGCAGCAGTTGCTCTCTGTTGGTTGTATTCAGTATTAATGTTAGCAGTGTTGTGTGTCTGCCCATTACAATGTCTCTGAGATACGCCATTTAGTACAGGATTTGTACAAGCAGTGTTAATGTTTATTGAGTGCCATCTGTTGGAATGACAAAATGCAATTTAACACTAAAAATGTTTATTAAGTGCCATCTGTTGGAATGACAGAGACAAAGCAACTGGAAGAACAGAACACACAGAAAGTTTAATTAAGTTGGATATAATGGGCTGACCTGCTGTTTTGTGGACAGGAAAAGTTTTGTATGGACCAATGCTGACCTGTGGACTGACAGTTGGGAAATCTTCTGCACACATCAGGGTGCTATATAACCTGACATTCTCTTAACTGTCTTAATGGCTTCTGAATGAGTCCATTATAACATTTAAGTCTTTCTCCTAAGCAGTACATACAAGTTTAAGACTTCCAATTGTTTATTAAAGCCAGACATTTTTAGATGTTGTGAAGATGTAGGAGTATCTGACACTGGGTGGACTTGCTGTGCAGAGTTACTTTATGACCTAAAGCCTGCTGACTTGCTGTCCCCCAAAATGCATTACACTATGTGGATGAATGAAATAAATAGAGTATGTGACAAGTGACACTACAAGGTGCATCAGTGTTTTGTTTGATACACAGTTACAAATCAGTTAAACCGCAAATGTCTTCAAAATAAAAAGCAAATCAGTTAGATCTGCTGCCTTAGAACTCTGATAGTTTAGCTGCCACTGCCACAGAGAAATGCATGTTGTGTGTTTGATGATTTAAAAAAAGAAAGACGTCCAGTAAATCAGACAAAGACAATCAGCACAACGTCAGACTGACAGAGAGCAACGGGGGGAATACTGTCTGGAATTTAATGTGAGGGTCCGGAAAAGACAAAAACACACAGCTGTTACTGTACACTGTCTGTGTGTGTTTGTGTGTGTGAGGGCCTCTCATGAGCACAGGGTGGTCCAGCACACTCCATACAGGAGTCAGAGGGGCTCTGAGCAGAACAGTACAGGATGGAGTGTCAGACCACCACTGGGCACAACCTCAGCTCATCTGAACCTGCTGATTTAATGTGCTGCTCGCTGTGATGAGGAAAGAAAGTCAAAGTGACTGAGAACAAAAAAACAAAACAGCAGACAGAGGAGAAGAAGGAAACTGCAGAGAGCCAGCAGCTGACCACTGTGGAGCTGTGAGGAGAGACCACCGCAGCCCTGAGCGGCTCCTGACAAACAAATATAATGAAGACATCTGAGATTTGATGAACTCATTAGTGAGTAAGAACTGAAATGAACAAACAAACATCCTGAGAGAATTTGTGAAGCACACACAGCAGAGAGACGCCTCATGTGAATGACGTCAGCAGAGAGAATATGGCAGTCAGTCGCAGGGCCTCAGTGTATAAACATCTCAGTGTGCAGGCAGGACGGCTCAGTCAGGGACAGACATGGAGTTTAAACAACTGAGATTTGGACGTTGCTTTCCTCACAGTAATACATCTTGTCGTAAACTGATTTATGAAACTGAAGTTTATGGAGTTTATTACACTTTCTCGTGTCTTTTGCTTTTCTCGACAGTCTTTGGAAATCTTCTTGTCATCATTTCTATTTCTCATTTTGTTCAGCTGCACACGCCGACTAATCTTCTGATCCTTTCACTCGCAGCGGCCGATTTCTTAACAGGTTTCTTTGTGATGCCCTTCTCTTTGGTTCTCCTGATTGATGGTTGCTGGTACTTTGGAGTTATTTATTGTTATTTGTATCAGGCACTTGCAAATATTCTTACTACAGTAATTGTATATAATGTGGTTTTAATATCCATTGATCGCTACATTGCTGTCTGCCATCCTTTCTTTTACAGCTCACAAATAACTTTAAATGTTGCAAAGGTCAGCATTGCTGTAGTGTGGCTGTTTGCACTTTTAATTATAATCATAGGTTTAAGTTTGAGTTTTTTTGACGTAGAGTTTTGTGAAGGAGCTTGTGCAGTATTCACTTATGATGAAATGGTCATTTTTATTTTACTTGTAACTTTTTTTATTCCTTATTCACTGATGATTGGTTTTTATATCAGAATATTTGTAGTTGCAAGAAGCCATTCAAGAGCCATCAACTGTATGATAGAAAAGAGACAAACTGTGGAGGTGAGTGACAGTAAAATATCAAAACCGTCTGAAAGAAAAGCCGCAAAAACATTAGGAGTAGTCGTGGGGGCTTTTATTGTCTGCTGGCTGCCTCCTTACTTTTATAATCTTTTTACTGATATTAATAACATCATCACACGTATCATCAGGAATGTCCTTGTGTTGGTAAGTGAAGTGAACTTTGGAGTTAATCCAATTCTTTACGCTTTTCTTTATTCCTGGTTCAGAAAAGCACTTAAAATAATCCTGACTTGTAAAATATTTAGTCCAGCTTTTTCAGTTATCAATTTACTGTAAATGTTAAAGAAAATAAAAATGTAATTTTCTTAACTTCTTTTTAATTATTTGTAAATTATGCCTTTGCTCATTTTTCATATTAGCAGTGAAATACTTGGATGTATTTCTTAACAATACAATCATTTCATATTCACTGTATTGTTTTGAAGGCTGTTTTTGTTACAATTGTACTTTATTCATGTGGAGTGTACACTGTTTATGATTATTGCTTATTTCACCACAGTTATTTCAATAAATCTCCTTATTTGAATGTGTAATAAACAGCACTGAAAATTTTGGAGACTCCTGACAATTCATAGAAACACTTGAGTTTCTTGATGACTTTTTAGTTTTTTTTAACATTGTATAATAATTATTGGTATTTCCATTTTTTTGGGCTAGAATTATTTATTTCAATATGAATTAAGCATTGTGCTGAATTTTACCCAGTATCTGGAAATATAAAAATCTTTAAACATCTGCAGTTACAATTTACAGACGTTCAGATTTCACAACTAAAAACTCCACAGCTGAGCTCAGACGACGACCGACATTCTGTTGGCTCACTAAATGACACTGAGGTGACTGTGAGGAACTGAAATGTACGACTGAGAAGGTCAAATGAGGTTTGATGTCCACAATTAAACGTAGGATTTGCTGCTTTAGACTGACATTTGTTAATATTTGTGAAGTCTCATTAGCCGCAGTGCTCACCTCATAGAGAACACAATTAATACTTCAGAGAACAGCATTGTGCTCAGTTCTAGAAAAACAGAGAAACTTAAACCTTTAATAAAGGAATTACATTTGTATGTCAGTAGTCGTCTGGCTACCACCACATTGATTCCTTTTGATAGTCACATCACAAATTGTTCAGGCTTTCTTTCTCTTTCATTTGTCAAATAGGTTCTGATTGTTGTAGAGCACAATGGCTCAGAAAGTGTTCAGTTATCTTGGTAAGACTTTTACAAATTTAACAACACAATACAGAGGTGTCTACTCATTTGTGTTAATTGATATTTTATATCTTTGAAATGAATACTTCAGTGAGGATTTGAGCACAAGTCCATTTTAGTGATCATTAACAAAGACCTGATGCTTTATATCTGTGTGTTTAGATAAACCTCAGCATGTTGATTTCAAACACGTGAAAGTTCTTTGTGTCAAGTCGTGTCACTAATCACAAACAATGTTGTGACTCTCCACTCAGATTTTAAATTTGATTCAGCTCATAGTATTTCCTGATTGTGATGTCTGTTCAAGTGAAATGCCATTATATAAACACACACAGCTGAAGTCATTTTGTGTTAAATTCCTTGACTTTGCTCTCTGGTGTCAGTTCTCGTCTCAGGTTTCTCTAGTTTGCACTTAGCTTTATTTAATTTATTCCCCTGACGTCTCTTCCTTTCCCCTAACCACAGGCTGACGAGTTGCGCGTTACACAATCCATTACACTGATGAAGTTGTTGAAAGTGTCTCCCTTCCTAGAATTCAATTTATTGGCCAGATGCACGCATGTGGACAAGTAATTTTTTTTTGATGTATTGATGCAACACACAAGGAGATCACAAAATAAAACAAAACATCAAATACGACACATTGTAATGTGATTTTATTATGTTTAATATCATATACTTGCTATTGAGGCCAAGAGTGAGGTTGTGCCTGATTTGCTCTATGAACTTCAATGTTAATTTCTGCAAATATCAATGTCATTTAAAAGAGAACTGTGTTATGACAATTTACTGAAGTTAACTGACAGTACACAACCCACTCCATGCCACCAGAACCCTACTTTGTACTTTAAAATGATTTATTCTTTCATTTTGTCAGAGCATGAGGGCGAGTTAGCACACACCCACCTCTTGGTGGCCATTATGAAACTGACAAATCACTCAAAAGGATAAAACTTTGATTTTACTGTCAGGGAATTAATGAGGAGCTCTGTCGCTTTTGTATTTCGTGTCTGACATGTCAACTGCGACAGATTCCTAGGAAAGAACATGCTGCTCTTGTTACAATCTTCTGATAGATATACAAACTTCTGAAAGTATCTGAGTGGACATAGTAGATCCTCTCGAACCCTCGGCCTGAGGACATAACTAGTAGGGGTCATCGCGCATATCCCATAGGGGGACCAAGGGATGTAAGCATATTACTGTGTCTTCTAGTACTAGGCACTGCTTCAGTCAAGGCCAAATGCCGTGTCTCGTGGAAGGGGGTGTATGTTGAAACTGATCACTTCTGCATACACTGCTTCCACGTAGGCCGCTTTTGGCCAAGGACACCTAATTAGTATATAAGGGAAGGTTCCGCCCTCAGTTTCTTTGGACGCTCAACCGTGGGGAAAGGTGCACACCGCCTGGTCTTCTCTTGATAAAAGGCACACGGGGTTGATCCTCTGACGAGACTGACATGCGGGCTCCCTCAGTCTACTGGTCTAGGATGATGGCTCTGGGTCTTTTGATGTATGTTACTGTAAGTATAAGTTTGTCTCTTTAAATATATTACTGTAAGCATATATATTTATTTCTATAACCTATTGTTACTGCATTATACTATTCATATGTATTTATATGTTATAATTGAATAAGTAAATTTTATTGAAGTATCGGACCTCTTCTCTCTGATTTTTGCCCACTTATTCTAAAGGACCCCTTGAACCATTTTCCCAAATCAAAACAAAGATCGATATAAAACTGAGGTGCCTCATTCCAAAAATACTTTCAAATATATCACACAATTATGCAATATATTTGGTAAAATCAGACCAATACTAAGAGCTTATATGGAACATGCACAATCAGCCCAAATCTATACCCACGGTAAGATGCTCCTAGAGTTTTCTCCCAGAGATTGGGTCAAGCTTCTTCCACTTCCTATTCCAAATTATTGGTTCATTGGCAAGAGTGCTATAAAATTAAGGAAAGGAAAGGACTGGATGAGTATTTGGCTAAACAACCCAAACAGTGTTGAGAGTTCAAAGCAGATATCCTGTCTGTCTGAGAACTGATAAATGAAAGACCTGGTCGGACCTCTCTAATTGAACGACATTATATCTGACCCAGGAGTAGTTGTCCAAGAAGGCCCGTAAACACTCCTGGAAGAAGAATGAGCAGAAGTGGAACTTAAGGTCAAACAAATGCTGGATCTTGGACTGATTGGGAAAAGTTTTAATCCCTGGTCCAGTCCTATTGTATTGCTCCCAATGACTGATGGCAGTTAGCACTTTTGCAATGACTTATGTCAGCAAGTTTCCTGTATCGATGCACATGTGATGTTGCGAGTGCAAAAACTCATCAAGCAACTCAAAACAAGCATGATATTTGACCACCCTTGACATGACAAAAGGGCAAATTCCTGGCAAAAGGGCAAAATACTGGCAAATTCCCTTTAAGAGTGCTATGGTCAACAACTCTTATAGTGCTGCCTACCAGAATGACATGTTCATCCTTACCAGAACATGTTAAGAACACATGCAGCAGGTTTGAGGGTTGCTACTCACACTATATAACAGTGGCATTCACATTATTTTGGATCAATTGAGGTAAAATAATTGCACTATAAGGTGGGAGGTAGTAGAATTCAACCACAGTGTATCATAGTTAATGCTTTACTGAACTGGCCCTGTCCACAAACCAGGTGCCAAGTACAAGCATTCCTGGCATTTGTGGAGTACTACCACAGATGTGTGCCTCATTTTTCCTAGAGGGCTATGCCCTTGACTGACTTGACAAACAAGAGAGCTCCTAACATAGTGGTTTGGGGCAAAAAAAATTGAAACAGGTCCTTACAACTGCACCTGTATTCTTGGATTTTTCTCTGCCTTTTATTGCCCAAGCTGACAATTTGGTCACAAGTCTATGTGCAACGTTGAGCAAGAGTGTTGTGTGTGGAGAACGCCACATCATGTTGCTGAGTCAGAAATTACTGGACCTTGAAACCAGGTATGCGGCTGTGGAAAGGGAAGCATTAAGTGAGCAATTCTTCAGCTGAGGTATAACCTGCATGGCCATGAATTCACTCTACTCATCGACCATACAACTTTATAGTGGATGGCCCTGCACAAATAGTCAAACCAACATGTCACTCGATGTTTCTTGGACCTTAATTCATTTAAATTCAAAATTCTACATTGCCTCAGTTCCCTCCATGTCAATGCTGATGCGTTTCTCAGAGATATAGCCTTACGGTTTGGGCTACCTGATCCAATTGGTCTGGGCTTCCATGTCACACACATGTGCTTAGGAGACAACTTCAAGGTTCATATTAATGTAATTACACGCCCAACCAGAGGTTGGTGCTGTTGCCTACTGATTTTTCTCCTCCTCCATCTGTAGAAGCAGTGATTGACCGTTGTATCCTGAATAATGTCACATCAAGTTCCTAGCAACCTGATCCCACTTCTTCCTGCCCTGGATGATATGTAAACACAGGCACTTGTCATTTGAGGGGACATTCTCTGAAAGTGTGGAGTACTTTTACAAGGAATTCACTTTAATTCTTTTAAAATCTGCTAAAGAGACAACTTCTACTTTTTTAATAAAATACAGAAAAAATGTCTGTATATTTACAGTAATCCCTCGCAATATTGCGCTTTGACTATCGTGGTTTCACTCTATTGCGGATTTTATATGTAAGCATATCTAAATATATAACACGGATTTTTAGTTGCTTCGCGGGTTCTGCGGACAATGGGTCTTTTTTACTTCCGGTACATGCTTCCTCAGTTGGTTTGCCTAGTTGATTTCATACAAGGGACGCTATTGGCGGATGGCTGAGAAGCTAACCAATCAGAGCACGCAGTTAAGTTCCTGTGTACTGATTGGCTCAGCGATGGAGCGCTGAATTCGATTCTGTGGCGTTAACCAGGAAGTCTCGTCTCGCTCATTCAGCATCAATGTGTTTCGCTGTGTAAACAGTTAACTTTTGTGCTCTTTTGTGTTTATCTTTGTGCGTAGTCAAGTCCTTCATTGTGGCTCCAAAATGATCTGCTCCTGCTATTGCTTCAGGGGCCATGCCCAAGCACCAACGGAAGATGTTAATGATTGCTGAAAAGGTAAACATTTTGGATATGTTGAAGGAAGGGAAAAGCTACACCACTGTAGGACGCTATTACAGCATCAATGAGGCTACGATTCTTTTGATTTAAAAAGTAGGAAAGGAATATAAGATCTACGGCCGCAGTGTCCTTTCAGCCAGGGTGCAAAACGAGTTGTAAGTGGATGTAATAAGGCAGTAGTGTGGATGGAATCTGCTTTAGGGATTTGGATTGAAGAAGAAGAATGGCAGTGCTACACAGTCGCCTGAAGAGGCTCCTTTGGAAGAGCTGTAATGCTCTCGTTTGTTGTGCAGTAAAACTAAACTCGTCGTTATCGGACAAGTCATCGTGTCATGGTTGGTGAGTAACCATAATTTATTTTCTACTTACAGTACTTAGTACATGTATGGGTGTTTAGTGTCACTGTACACATATTTACTGTATACTATTTTTCTTGCATTGTACGTATTTATTGCTGGTGGCCTGTCTATCATAATGGCTGTAACATATGTGATATCGGAGACACTCGATATCTTTAAAATAATATTTAGGTTTTACTGTATATAAACAGTGTGTTTATATACATAATTTCAATGAATCTTACCTAATATCTAAGAGAATACAAAGGGATTATGCTGTATAACTGTGCGGGGAATATTTATAAACAGTCTGGGAGAGTTTATAAGGGCTTAAAATATATTAAAATAACCATACAAACATATGGTTTCTACTTGGCAGATTTTCACCTATCGCGGGAATGTCTGGAACGCAACCCCCGCGATCGAGGCGGGATTACTGTATTGTGTGTTCATTTTGTACATAATATTTCAATGCAGCAACCCCATTAGATGGAATAGCATGGAGGATTATAAAGATGATTCCAAATCAGTCAAGGGTGCTTTTAAAAATAAGTAAAACTTTTAAAACAATTATGAAAAATATTTTTAACGATAGTGACAGTAAGAGTATTCTATCCAAATGTAATTCCTTTGTTAAAGGTTTAAGTTCTTCTGTTTTTATAGAATTGTACACAATGCTGTTGTTGGAAGTATTAAATGTATTTGTTGATTTCAGTTCCTAATTCTCTAATGAGTTCATCAAATCATAGATGTTTTCATTATATTTGTTTCTCAGGAGCCACTCAGAGCCTTCAGTGGTTTCTCTTCACATCTCCAGATGCTTGATTTGAACCCTGGTCCAGCTGCTGGCTCTCTGCAGTTTGCTTGTTCTTCCTGTATCTGCTGTTTTGTTTTTGTTCTCAGTCACTTTGACTTTCTCTCATCATAACAGCGAGCAGCACTTTAAATCAGTGGTTACAAGTGAGCTGAGGCTGTGCCCAGTGGTGGTCTGACACTCCATCCTGTCCTGCACCCAGTGCTGCTGAAAGCCTCTCTGACACCTGTGAGTTGAACCTTCATGGATTGTGCTGGATCCTGGCACATATCAGTTACGGAGAGAGTGGCGTATGGGTTGTTGATTTACATTGCAGGAAGGAAGATTCTAACACAGATACTAAAATGTTGAATAAAAAAAGCTATTCTCAGAACTATCGGAGTAGATTTCTAGGACATAAAAGTATCTTTCCTCTATAAGGGAAATTGTTAGGTAAAGCTGTGCTCGGGATGGAGAGAGCAATCACTCAGCATGTACGAGTAGGGACTAGGAGGAGAAAAGAGAATTCTTTCTTCATAGTTTTTAAACCCTAACCTAACTATGACCCTAACCCAAACCCTAAACTTAACCAGGACACACCAAAAGCAATAAGAATTCAGGCCCCAAAACTTGAATACCACCCCACAAAAAACAGGTCCTAACATTAAACTAGATAAACTAACCATAGGTTTATCCCAAACCCTAGTACAACAGATACAATTCTTAACCTAAACTATAACACACCCCAAATAATTGACCTTCAGAACCCTAAAACTATGGAGAACCCTTCCAAACCCTAAAAACAAAGGGATATTAACATTGATTTGCATATTCAGAGGCGTAAATTCTCGGAGTGGCAGCAGATGCGTGCATGAGCGTTACTTTTCACTCTGACCAGGATTTATGTAGTGGAAGAATGTGGAAGTTGGAGAATGCATGGATTTATGCATCTGGACTTTTTGTGCGTACCCCATTTCCGCTTTTTTTCTATGCCATGTTTTAGTGTCAATTCTACGCATGCTGTTATGCATGAGGCCCCTGGTGAGCACAAGATTAAGAGAACCAGATCAGATCTGGGAGGGCATGTGTGAAGGGCTACATAACAAAGACATGCGTCTCCTCTGTAACTCCAAATGGGGAGGTTGAGCAAATAGTAAACTTTGATTTAGTCATTATAGCTTTTAACATTCTTAAATGTTCCTAATGTGCCTTAAAAGGTAATTGGGTCTGCAAATCAGAGATACAAGCTGGCCATCTGAGAAACTGACACAGATGATTCAGGCCGAAACAACTGAATGTGTGAGGCTTTTCAGTTTCTTAATGGCTGTGTGGCTGTGTTTATTTTGCTTTTCTTCTTTTCTGGGTCTTCTCTTCAATTCATCATCTGATGACTCTTTAAAGTTTGTCAGGACCAAGTTGAACACCTCAAGCCCCTCTCTGTCTAATGTCATTTTTACAGACTGTATCAGTACACGTCTATGAGGTGAGCATGTACAAAGATAACCAATGGTTCAAGAGCTTCGCTTTTACACATGTAGTAAGTCCAAAAAATTGGCGATTTCAACTTGACCCTTTTTAATATCAGAATTATTTAAATTTTGACCTTCTAAATCCTACTTGTCTGCAAAAGGTGTCTGTCTAATTTTCTGACTGCAGAAAAAGTCCCCTCTGTGTCAAAATGGCCCTCTGTCTGTAGCAGCAGGTCCTCCTTCTATGTGAAGACAAGCTGCTCCATGGAAAGCGCACTTACAGTTAAAACATATAATAATAATTAAAATAAAAAAAATAAAATGTCTATAATCCTTTGAACAATTTAAAAAATGTGATATAAAACATACTAAAATCACTTTACACTCTGTCATATTTGATCTTTTTATATTTTGTTCACTCTTTGAATGTTGCAACAGCACGACAAAGACAAATTCCTCACCACATTAGTGCAACTGATCAATAAAGAGAATTGTGGGAAGGGAGACACATTCAACAAATTCATCAGTGCAACCTGCAAACCGTCAACCTGTGGTTAGGGGAAAAGAAGAGACGTCAAGGGAATAAATAAAATAAAGCTGAGTGCAAACTGGAGAAACCTGAGACGAGAACTGACACCAGAGAGCAAAGTCAAGGAATTTAACCACAAAATCAATCAATCAATCAACATTTATTTATATAGCACATATTCATACAAAAAAAATGTAGCTCAAAGTGCTTTACAAAATGAATAGAGTAATAGAAGACACAATAAAAGATAAACATAAGTCAACATTAATTAACATAGAATAAGAGTAAGGCTTCAGCTGTGTGTATTTATATAACGGCATTTCACCTGAACAGACATCACAATCAGGAAATACGATGAGCTGAATCAAATTTAGGATCTGAGTAGACAATCACAGCATTGTTTGGGATTAGTGACACGACTTGACACAAAGAACTTTCAGGTGTTTGAAATCAACATGCCGAGTTTTATCTAAACACACAGATATGAAGCGTCTGGTATTTGTTAATGATCACTTGTGTTTAAATCCTCACTAAAGCATTCCTTTTAAAGATATAAATATCAATACACAGAAATGAACACACAACTCTGTATTGTCTTGTTAGATTTTTAAACGTCTTACCAAGATAACTGAACACTTTCTGTGTATGAAGCAGAAGGAGCCATTGTGCTCTACAACAACCCTGTGGCCATTTGACAAATGAAACAGAAAGAAAGCCTGAACAATGTGTGATGTGCATATCAAAAGGAATCAATATGTGCTAATGGTGTATTTATCTGAGCATAAATAATAAGAATAAAAAACTTAGAGAAACTGCAGAGCTGAAAACTGAGGAAGTTTAGTGACAGCGGCAGAGACCCAAGAGCAGAACTTGACATCAGAGAGAAAAGGAAAGGTGATGTGCATCCCACGGAAGAGTATTCACAGTCATACAATACAGTTTATTTTTGTATAGCCCAAAATCACACAGGAAGTGCCGCAATGGGCTTTAACAGGCACTGCCTTTTGACAGCCCCCCAGCCTTGACTCTCTGAGAAGACAAGGAAAACCTCCCAATAAAACCTTGTAGGAAAAATGGAAGAAACCTCGGAAAGGCAGTTCAAAGAGAGACCCCTTTCCAGGTAGGTTGAGCGTGCAGTAGGTGTCAAAAGTAGGGGGTCAATACAATACAATATACAGAACAGAACAATTCCTTAAGACAGCATAATAATAAAAATTTTAGAAGTACGGTTTAACAGTAGATGATATGACATAATTAGGTTTGGATATTTTTAGAGTCCTGGAGACCTCATCCATCTAGCTGCCTCCCATTTGGCCATGCCACGGCTGAAACGTTGCTCGATGAAAGGACCCTCTTTCCCATGATTCCTGTGATCCTCCATCAGGGATGACTTTACCATAGGCAGGCAAACAACTTGGCAGGTGGGCCGTGGCACCAATGGCCACATTTGGGTACCGAGAAAAGAAACAGAATAGGTGAGGGTTAGTATTCAAATATAATTATCATGTTACTTATGTTATAGTGCTAATGACTAACAACAGAGATGCAGTATGTACAGTTAATCAGCAGCTCTAGTCAGGATATGCTAAACTGAAGTAGTGAGTCTTCAGCCGGGATTTAAAGGCTGAGACTGAAGGGGCATCTCTTATGGAAGCAGGAAGACCATTCCACAGTTTAGGGGCCCTGTAACTAAAAGCTCGACCTCCCACTGTTATTTTATTAATCCTTGGAATCCTAAGCAGACCGGCATCTTGAGATCTTAATGTGCTCAGGTTTGTAAGTCATGATAAGTTCAGACAAGTAAGCGGACCTTGGCCATTTAATGCTTTATATGTTAAAAGGAGGATTTTGAAATCTGCCCTAAACTTAACTGGGAGCCAGTGTAAAGATTTAAGAACTGGGGTTATGTGTTCATATTTTCTTGTTCTTGTAATAATTCTTGCAGCGCATTTTGGATTAACTGGAGGCTGTATAGAGAACAGTTTGAACAGCCAGTGAACACCGCATTGCAGTAGTCAATCCTACTAGAGATAAATGCATGAATTAATTTCTCACAATCCTGTTTATTTAGAAAGCGCCTTAATTTCCTAACATTTTTAAGATGGAAAAACATGTTTTGGACGACTTTGTAATATGCTTTAAATGACATGCTAGAGTCAAAGATAACTCCTAGATTGCGGGCTGATTCAGTAAAATTAATTGGGATTCCAACTGAGTTAAATGACGACAAAATATTGCTGTGATCAGCGTCATTCCCTCCAACAATTAACATCTCTGTTTTATCTGTATTTAAAGACAAGTAGTTCTCATTCATCCATTCCTTTAATTCACTAACACAACTAATTAAAGACAACATCGGAGAAACTTCATTTGATTTAAATGAAAGGTATAACTGGGTGTCATCTGCATACAGTGAAAATTAACATTATGTTTCCTAATGAGAGATCCCAGTGGAAGCATGTAAAGTGAAAACAGTAAAGGTCCCAGTACTGAGCCCTGCGGGACACCATATTGAACTTCTGTGTATAATGATGGAGTACTGTCTGCACATTTCTGTACATACTGGAATCGATTTGATAAATAAGAACTGAACCAAGCGAGCACGGGCCTGTAAGCCCAACATCGTTTTCTAGCCTGTGCAGTAAAATAGAATGGTCAATGGTGTCAAATGCTGCACTTAAGTCCAACAACATAATTACAGTGGAATTTCCTTCATCAGAGGATATCAGAATGTCATTTACAACCCGTGTTAGTGCCGTTTCTGTACTATGACCAGTGCGAAAGCCAGACTGGAATTTCTCAAATAAATTGTAATGCGTAAGGTGTGACTGAAGCTGACTGGCGACTACTTTCTCTAGTATTTTAGAGAGAAATGGTAAATTTGAAATAGGCCTATAGTTATTTAGTATGTGTGGGTCTAGGTCTGACTTTTTAAGTAAAGGTTTAATGACTGACACTTTTAGTGCATCAGGTACGTGCCATGCAGTAATGAACTATTGATAATGTTAGAATAGGCGCTGCAAGATCATCCATTGCACTTTTTACTAGTTTTGTTGGCACTGGATCTAGGGAACAAGTAGTGGGCTTCATTTTAGTAATTAAAGTTAAGACTTCCTGCTCAGTTACAGGATTAAAATTATTAAAGTGCTGAATGCAATGTGGACAGGGTCTGCTAAGCTAGTATTTGGTTTGTACTGTGATGCTGAGATCTGGGATCTTATATTTTTAATTTTCTCATTGAAGAAGTTCATAAAGTCTGTACTGCTAATATCTGTTGGTATTTTGCACTGTTGATCTGAATTCCCATTTGTTAATTTAGCCACTGCTCTAAAAAGTACCCTAGGATTTTTATTATTGCTATCTATTAATGTAGAATAGTATTCTGAGCGAGCTTTAAAGAGGGCTTTTTTATATTTATTAACACTCTCTGTCCATGCAATTTGAAAGACATGTAGCTTTGTTGTTCTCCATCTGCTCCAGTTTTCGACACTCTAATTTAAGAGCTCGAGTATTTTCATTAAACCAGGGAGAGTTTCTATGTGCTTTGATCACTTTTGTTTTAGGGGAGCCACTGTGTCCAGAGCATCTCTCAAGGTCACATTATAATGTGATATTAGCTGATCTAAATTGTTTTCCACGTTTACATTTGATGTTAACTGATCTAAATGGTTTTCCACAATTACACTCGACTTACTCAAGGTATCTATAAATTTTGAAGCAGAATTACAATCTAGATGTCACACTGTCTTTGTTTTAATCTGCGAGTGCGCTGGCATGGGCAGAACTAAATCAAACGTAATTAAGAAGTGATCGGAAATAACTACATTTAATGGAGTAATATTTAAATTTTGAATTTCAACTTTGTAAGTTATAATTAAATCTAATGTATGGTTATGATTATGAGTTGGACCTTTGACAATCTGACAAAATCCTACTGAATTTAACAAATAAGTAAAACATTTGCTAAAAGTGTCAGTTTCCACATCAATGTGTACATTAAAATCCCCCATCAGAACTACGTGATCATAATTTATAGCCAAATCAGACAGAAGGTTGCTAAATTCAGTCATGAACAATGAATATGGCCCTGGTGGTCTGTAGACTAGCACTATAATTGTGTTGGAATCTGTTTTAATATTTAAAATGAATGCCTCAAAGGATGTAAAGTTGCCTAAATTTTTAGGAGTGATTTGCATTTTGTTACAATGAATTATTCCAAGGCCTCCTCCTCGACCAGAATCTCTAGACTTATGAAGGAACGAGTATCCATCTGGTGACGCCTCAGCTAGGGGACAGTGTCACATTTACTAAGCCAGGTTTCAGTAAGAAGACACAGATCAGATTTTGTACTTAATATGATATCATTTACCAAAACAGCTTTAGTGCCAAGAGAGCGAATGTTCAATAAACAGCATTTAAAACTGCATGGTTCTTTCTGAACTGCTGATATATTTTTTGTTTTAATTTGAATTAAATTTCTATTACAGATGCCCCTGGTGGAGTGTCTGGTTTTATCCCTTGGTCTAATTATACACCTTATTTTTGGTTATCAATTAATTTATGGTTTGTATCAAGACTAAATTTACTGGATGCCCCACAACAGGGATTATGGGTAACAGCTTCAGGAAAATAACAGGTGGGATAAAGAACAGCCTGTGATTTAAGATCACATGACTGCGGCCTGGATGGTGCTCTAATCAGTCAACCAGGCAGTTTTGCTGCCATATTTTGGGATAATACATAAGATCCCTCCAGTTAGGATGAAGACCATCTCTTCTGAAAAATCCAGGCCTTTCCCAAAAATCATCCCAATTGTTCACAAATGCTATGCTTTTATTTGCACACCAGGTTTCTAGCCAGCAGTGAAAGGAATGCAATCTGCTATAAATCACATCCCTCTATACAATCTTGGTAAGGGACCAGATACAATTAAATTCCGACATTTTGTTTTAGCTTTGGTGCATAGAGAGATGAAGTTCGCTTTAATACCTCAGATTGCTGTAAATAAATATCATTAGTGCCGACATGCAGCAATAAGGTAGATACTTCATCGCGGCAACACGGTCCAATGCGGCCTTTATGCCAGAAATCTTGGCCCCTGCGAGGCACTTAACATTAACTGCTGGTTTAACATAGTTTGGAACTCTAACATTCCGCACTATGGAATCGCCAATTATGAGCACTTTATTATTCTCAGTTTCCACAGGCGCGCTGCGGAGAGCTGAGAACCTGTTCTGGGTCCGCATTGGTGACCTGGGTGCTGGGGGACTAAATTTTGGATTCTTAGACCCCCGTCTTATTGTTACCCACTCGCCCTGTGGCTGAATTGGTGCTGCTGATTTCGGCCTCGCACTGACTACAGTGGGACCTGGAGAGACTGAAGCCGAATCAGATGTAGCCGAATTGTCTAAACAAACCGAGTCGATCCAATTTTCGGTTTGCCTAATCGCTATCAGATTCCTAACGCGGTCCTCCAATTCGCGTATTTTCCCGACCAACTCTAAATTAACTAAACATTTTTGGCAGGTGAAGCTATCTGCATTGTCGGCCGGAAAACCTGAGCTGTACATACTGCAGGACACACAACAAATAAACGTGCCCTCGATGGGCAGAGAGCAGATAGAACTTACATTAAATGTTGAAGTCATCTTTGCCGTTTTTAAAGGTGCTTTGGCGCTTTCCGTGTTCAGCTGAATCACCGTCGCTTTAAGTTTCCACCACCCGCTGAACGATCGACTTTAATTTCTCACTGCCGGTTATTTCTACTGGTCAGCTGCCGGCTTTACCTCAGGTGAACTTGCTCGGGTGCTTTCGAAGGGCTACGTGCCTGTGGGAGACGCCGCCGCTCTCTGCTTCCGCCAATCATCACCAATACCATCGTTCGGTCGAGTTCATGAACGGCATCAAAATAGTCCTCAGGATTTGTATATCCCATGACAGCCGGTATTACGGACAGTCTCACTCAACCTTCTTCTGTATTTCACAAGGAATTCTTCTGAGTTAACTGGTGCATCAAAGACACAAATGAAAGCAAAGAGTTTAAACAGCTGCCGCTAATCCCAAAGAGCACAGACTCTTCGAAGGACCAGTTCTATAAGTAATTATTGTTGACAAGGCCCCTCACTCTTGCAGCCTCCAAGAATGATCCATAGACCACCCCTTCAATTGTTCTAAGGTCCACATGCTCCTTTATTTGATTAACTTATTTATTTGTACTTTTGTTGAATTTATTTAAAGCATGTAACACTCCATAAAATCAAGTAAAACTTAACAAAACTAAATTCAATTCAACCTCCACCCATGAGAAAGAGAGGAAGGCCAATAGCCAGAATGAAACTGTAAGAGTAGAAAAGAGGGAAGAGAATCCTTTACGCCAATTTAAATGCTTATTCTAAAATGTTATTAGTGAGATCCTGACAGGTTTTTAAAAAACAGATCCTCTAAGTATTATATAACATCAGTTACCTACTGACTTAACAGAGGTGGGCTGGGATTCGTTCAGTCAAGTAAGATATGTCTACATTCATACTAGTAGTGAAGTAAAGGCGATCACAGTTTGTTTGTGCTTCTCTACTTGAAGCCCCTCTGTGAGCCCACCACACACAGCTGTTAGATAGATAGATAGATAGATAGATAGATAGATAGATACTTTATTAATCCCAATGGGAAATTCACATAATCCAGCAGCAGTATACTGATACAAAGAAACAATATTAAATTAAATAGTAATAAAAATGAAAAGAATTAAAATAAAATTAATGTTTGCATTTACTCCCCCGGGTGGAATTGAAGAGTCGCATAGTGTGGGGGAGGAACGATCTCTTTAGTCTGTCAGTGGAACAGGACAGTGACAAAAGTCTGTCACTGAAGCTACTCCTCTGTCTGGAGATGACACTGTTAAGTGGATGCAGTGGATTCTTCATGATTGACAGGAGTTTGCTTAGTGCCCGTCGCTCTGCCACAGATGTTAAACTGTCCAACTTTAATCCTACAATGGAGCCTGCCTTCTTAACAAGTTTGTCCAGGCGTGAGGCGTCTTTCATCTTTATGCTGCCACCCCAGCACACCACCATGTAGAAGAGGGCACTCGCCACAACCGTCTGGTAGAACATCTGCAGCATCTTACTGCAGATGTTGAAGGATGCCAACCTTCTCAGAAAGTATATTCTGCTCTGAGCTTTCTTACATAGAGCATCAGTATTGGCAGGATTGTTAGTGGATTAGGAGGGAGTGTGACACCAACGCTGTCTTAGAGGCATTTCAAGATTTGGTCCAGAATGATGTTAATTTGGTGCTCGCCCAAAACATATGGACCAGTGAGGCTTGAGCTCAATTGCAGCGTTCACAGGTTTGATCTTGCCCTGAAAACATTTTGGACAATTTTAAAAATGATAGATGTGCTCGATAAAAAAAACTTTAAGTTGAATAATTGACTGTTTTGCACGTATGAAGTAAGAGTGAATTCTGTGCATGGCTGCCTTCCACTCCTGGGAGGTGAGGAAAACTGGGCAGATTTTGTTTAGCAGTTTCTAATTTGAAGACAGTGGAAAAATTCTATTGATGGGAAACTAAATTTAGAATGTAATTGTTTATAGCATGCAAAGATATTCTTTATATACTAATCTCTAAATGATTTAATCCTGTATGTTTTCCAAACATTAAAAACAGTGTAAGTTTGAGAGGCTGAGAAAAGGTGGTCATCATGTAGAGGTGCCACAGATAAAATATTCTCTAACTTGAAGTGCTCCCTACATTGGTTTCATATTCTGAGTTGGGTTGTTAGTATATTGGTGATGATTTGTTCTTATTGGGGTACAAAGCAAGTTCTGCCAGATTTTATTTCTATTGTGGACCAAGACTTTGTGTGTTCATCTATTTGTGTCAATGTCCAGGTTTTTATAACTTGAATCTTTGCCGCCCAGTAATAAAATTGAAAATTGGGTAGAGCCATGCCACCTTCTGCTTTAGCTCATTGTAGGGTCACCCTTGAGATGTGTGGATATTTTAAATTCCAAATAATTGAGATTATGATTGAATCTAATTTCTTAAAAAATGATTTGTTAATACAGATGGGGATGTTTTGAAACAGAAGCTTATAAGGGATATTCATCTTGATAGTTAATTTCCCCTGCTAAAGCAAGATGGATGGCAGGCCATCTATGCACATCTTGTTTAATTTTGTCCATGCAAACAGCAAAATGTTGTTGAAAAACAGCTTTATATTTACTTGTGATGTTTACCCCGAGATATTTCAACTGATCTGAAAAGATAAAATGGAAAGTGTCCAATCTAAAGCTGTTTGCTACAGAATTAACTAGAAAAAGTAAATTTTTGTTCAAATTAATTTGGAGTCTACATATCAATTGAAATTCTGTTAGTGTTGTAACCAAGGACTGCAGGCAAAGTATTTTGTGGCTTTGATATACCATATCATTTGCATATAGAGAAACTTTCTGTTCAAGTCCATCTCTGATAATCCCCTTTATCTCATAAGCATTTCGACAGTGAACTGCCAGTGGCTCAATGGCAATTGCAAAAAGCAATGGTGACAGGGGGCATCCTTGTCTAAAACCACGTTCTAGTTTGAATTAGTCTGAATTAATGTTGTTAACACAAACTGAACCTTCTGGACTGGTATACAGTTGTTTGATCCATGCGCATATGTTCGGGGTGTACTGCCTCCGGGGTGTCAATATGCCGAAAGTTCACTAATTGTCTACTTTCATCATGTTCAAGTGTAGTACCCTCTCTAATGACAGTGTTCACACAATGATGTCCTTTATATTCGGTACTTCACACTCTTTACTATACCACAGATCTCTACATTGATATGGGAGTTGAACTTGCGACTCAAATACAGGTTGTAATTTACTAATTGCTCATTCATCACTGTCCTTCCACTAATCTTAACTCTGCCTAATTTTCAGCTATCCGTCCTCATTGGCTGATGTCTCCTCCTATTATTCCTTTGGGAAATTTTCTGAGCTTTGACCCTTTACCATACATAAAGCTGACAGATTCAAATGACCACATGTACTGTTAATCATATTTTTGGCTATGATGTCATGGAGGTGGAGGTCTTCTGTAGGGTCTGGCAGCTTCGCGCTTACCAGTCTGTTGATAACATTCATATCTTGTGATTATCTTTACTCCTGAGAAACAGAAGGGTGTTGCGTGAGGCAGAGCTCTCTTGTGAAACAAAATAATGTGGACTTTTGTCACAACACTTCTAACATCTACTTACACATGATATCATCCATAAACTCTTAGCTCTAGTTGAAACACTCCTACAACAATATTGGGTCTTGTCTCTGGCCTCTGGCCTGGCTGTAGAGGTTCTGTAATCTCCTGCCACCCACCGCAGATTTCACATCATTGTAGGTATCTACACATTAATGAATTCACTTCCTGTTAGTTTCTCATCATATACACTGAAGCTCCTAGGAATGTTGAAGACAGTATATAAACCCTCCCTGGAGCTAATGTGTGTAAATGTGCAGTTGTATTTAGGTGATCCATCCACTCACTGTAATGCACGATCATCAATCATGCCTGGGTTTGGCAACATAGTTCATTTGATTTCCTTCTGCCCTCACATAAGAATCAACCCAATTTGTTTGCTTAGCACTCCCACACCCAAAAACTGGTTGAAGGTTTCGTCCCTTATTCCCAGCCATTAACCATAATACAATGTTTGTGTTACCTTGACCCTCAGATTTGCCACAGTTGTTTTTCTTTGTACCTCACGTAGATCTCTTGGATATTCCAACCTACTATTTGGTGTCCAACTCTGATACCTGTGTGGAAACAGCAGTGAATTTACCTTTGCATCCAAGTTTGAATCAAGAAAACTAATCTTCTAGCAGTTCCTATTTGCATTCCCTGCATCTGCTCTAGAACAGATCAGGAGGTCCTGCTCCAGAGGTGGCTCTCCTTCTGGGTGCTCAAACACGATGAGTACCTCATTTGTCCATAGAGAATTATGTCTCTGTGGATTCCTACCCAGTGCAATTGTCGAGCAACTACTCCTCCACGCATTTCTGTTCGATTTCAAAAATCATTCTACACGCTGGAGTGAAAAAATAAATTTCACTCATTCGTCACCTTAACTAATTCATCGATGCAGGACGGCACCTTGAAGTGCCAACACAATGCATTTCCTGTTGGTGACCTTGTCCAGATTGAGGATATACAGTCTATTGCCTCTACTCATCTGGGTGTAACACACCTGCCCCATGGCAACAGTCATCATTTATCTGTAGGTGTCTCTCTTCATTACAACACCTACCGTATTTCCCTTTGCTAGTCTCCTCCCACTTTGGTAGAAATTTAACATCTTATTAAAGAAAGAAACATCCTCTACCAGAACAAATCAGTAATCAGGCAGGAGAAATGCTCTTCATGGTATCTTTTAATTACTCTTCGGCAAAATGCCTTAGAGGTCACATTGCAGCCTGGTCAGAATGATCAGAGGAACAAGGAATAGAGGTTCATTTTATAAACTACTGAATTTAAATACAATGCCAGTCAATGCATACATTTACTCTGGGTGCTTTATTGGTTTACACCCAAATGATTTCTATAAAATAAAAGTCTATTATATTATATTTTGGTTCTTCTTATACCTTTGAGTTGAGCCACCACCCTTGAAATTTTTGTGAATAAAACAACTGTCCATTCTGGTTGTTTTATAGGACATATGCTGATTTCTTAGTCATCTTTCAGTACATTTTGTTGTTCACGCGTCCTTTATCTGGTTTCCTGATGAGCCTGCAAAGTTTTCTGACATTTATTAACCCTTCATACTATTTCTTTAAGATGAATGATGTTACCCTAAAATGATTTTTCCACACACACATAAATCTTTAACCACAATATTTACACTGACCGCCTAGTCTACACTACAGTGGTCCCCTAGAATCTCTATGTCATAATTTAATTCAATCTCAAGAGTTGTAGTAAGATTTGGGGCTTCCCTGTCTCAATAACTTCACACCCTCTGACGCTGAACATCACACTGTAGTCTGGCTCTGGGTCTTTTTGGTGTCTCCTGGGCCTGCACTGCAGCAATGGCCGTGGTATTCATATGATTTCACTCACCATGTTCCTCTGGGGATTGTACTGCCCGAGTATTGGGTGTGCGCAGACGTCCTTAATAATTTACACATCCATATCCTCAGACAATTCATCAACCCTGGTCTTGTGCATCACATCTTGATTTCTTTTGCCCCAGACTTCTTTAGTTTTGAGTTTTTTGCGCTGTCTCAGTCAGTCAGTCATTGTCCAACCTGCTATATCCTAACACAGGGTCACGGGGGTCTGCTGGAGCCAATCCCAGCCAGCACAGGGTGCAAGGCAGGAACAAATCCCAGGCAGTGTGCCAGCCCACCGCAGCTGTTGGAATGTGTTTTTGTAATTTAGGTAGCAAGAAAGTGTATTGAATTTTCATTTCAACAGAAGGCGCATCAAAAAGGAAGGAAGTAAATAACGATCTATCCGGCTTTTATGTAAGTAACATATAAATGTTGATGTACAAGTATAACAAAACAAGTGCACTAGTAGTACATTAAGATAGTTAGTGTCAAAAGAGGTGTGAATTTGATTGATGACTTTAAGCCCCGCCCCCCAAATATGATGGATGATATTAAGCCCCGCCCCAAATATGATTTATGAAATATGGAAATATGAAATATGATTTATGAAATATGATTTATGCACATATGAAAATATGAACTATGAAAATATAATTTATGTAAATATGAAACTATAAAAGTATGAAAATGTATTTATAAACTTAGGACACGTGGGTTTATTTTATAAACATTAGGTTCAAAATTAATACTGTGAAATTAAATATACACTTATCTTGCAGTCATAGCTATGCTTATGTGTAACTTTCTGAAAATATTCACAGACCCGCGCTAAGATATAAACTCACGGCCACATTTTATAAGCACTAGATTCAAAACTAATATTATAAAATTAAATATACACTTATCCAGCATGCAAAGCCACGCATATGTACGACTACATAAAAATCGCTATAAAATATTCACACAACCGCTCTAAGTTATAAACTAATTGTAAGAAAATATACTGTAATATCCCTTCCCAGATGGGCAAGTGGTAGTAAATTATCAAATAAAAGAACTAATCAATGGTTTATATTCACTTTCCTTCTTACTTCAACAAGCTGACAACCACAACGTAGGCAGGACAAAGAAAAACGCGCACCACTAAAAACCCTACTCCCATACAAGAAAATCAAATTTTCTAAAATCGATTTTCACTCCACCTCCAAGTTATAAGTTCACGACAAGAGTCTTTCCTTCATAGCCAACTCAAACCAAACTAAGCTCACGGCACACCCGTAAATAAAAACGATTTTCACTCCGCCTCCAAGTTTTGAATTCCGACCGCAGCGTCTTTATCTTTCATTCACCCCATAACTGAAATGATGTTCACCCCCTCAAACCAGACTAACTAAAAACGAACGCATATGCATGACTACATAAAAATGCTATAAAATATTCACACAACCGCTCTAAGTTGTAAACTAATAGTAAGAAAATAAATATACAAATTTCTAAAAACGTTATAAGCTGCATTAGAATCAAAAGCACGAAAATACATGGCCACTCCAAATGCCTGAACGCCTCTTTGTAAACTTCACCGGTTCAAAAAACTTAAGCTAAAAGACTCGTTTTTCAATTACGTACCTCCCCCCATCGGAATGCACCAAACATGATCGATCAAGGCCTGTCTCTTAATTTAATTACCAGGGCCTTTCTGATTACCGGCTGTTTTAGGCATTAGCCAGACGTTACAGCAATTAGGTCCCCAAAGGGAGTCGGCGCCCTTCATGTTATCAATTAACAAAAGTCTTAATCTAATTTAAACGTGTTCTATTTTTATATCATAAAGTAAAATACTTATTCTCACCCCGAATCAAAGCGATTAAGAATATATACACTCCTTCTGATTTTTACTAAAATTCTTAACACGCTTTTCAGCACTGTCTCTGCGAACACCCCACTAAAATTAAATATACAATTTTCTAAAAACGATAGGGACTCTCTGCTCTAAGTTATAAGTTAACGACACGCGTCTTTATTTGATAAGCACTAGATTCAAAACTAATATTAAATATACAGTACACTTATCCTGCATGCAAAGCCACGCATATGTGTGATTTTCTAAAAAAATGTTCACTCCTAAAGTTCTAAGTTATAAACTCACCATACACGGCCTCATCTTATAAACATTAAGAAATTAAATACAGTATATACACGTCTTGCCGTTATACTGTAGCTATGTGTAACCTTCTGAAAATATTCACAGACCCGCGGTAAGATATAAACTCACGACACACGACCTCATTTTATAAACACTTTTCATGCTTTTTAGTCATGTATAGTTCTGCGTAGCTGTAACTGTCTTAAAAACTCTATAAAGTGAAATATTCAATTACCCATAAGTGTGCCTCCTTTTATAAATCCTGGGAAATACATTTTCTTTCACGCCATGAGAACACATTTGGCCGTGAATTTTAAATGGGAACAAACTTTCTTTCACAGAACATGGTTACCTCTGGTATTAAACTTCAGTTGCAATTTTAAAGGTGGAACAAACTTTCTTTCACAGAACATGGATACCTCTGGTATTAAACTTCAGTTGATCAATAGCGAGAACCACGAAGCCCCCTGCAAGGCGAACACATTTGACCGCCAATTTTAAACGCTTGGGGAACAAACTTTAGTGTTAAAATATTTATTGTAACAATTCATGCTTTTTATTTAATGAAATCGGAAAATAAATACGATTATTAAACCAACCCCACACCATTCAAAGGGGTTTGAGAATATAAGTTGCCTTTAAAATTCATAAGACCCTGCTCTTTGTTAACACGTTAATCGGCTAAATGTCAAAGCCTTTTTACATACCTATGGTCTAAGAACAATATTATTAGACGAACTACTTCCTACTAACGCTTCTCTCTTATATACCAAAATGCACAATGAACTTTAAAAGCTCACGAGAAAAGTTATTAAAAACCTCCAGCGTTGAGCACAGCGGTTTCTCAGCTGTCTATGGCACTTGATAAAAAGTTATTTATATGCCGAGTACAAACACAGCTCTTTCCGATACTGTTTTTCAGCCGCGTTAATCGTGTAAATGTCAAAATTGATCTAGTTTCATATGGTTTGCATGTATACCCATTTACATCAACTTTAAAATACTGCGTGGCTACCTAAGAAACGATCTCGGTAAAACATAACGTTTACATGATTTAAGCCCTTTCCAATTGATATCATTCATATTCAACTTGACCCTATAATGCTGAAGTCACAAAAAATCGCTAGAGGCATAAGCGAAATGTTAAAACAAAAAATGTACAGAACGTGTGCACCCCAACTGTAAAGCCACGCCCTTTTCTACATTACCGTGACGTGTCTCTCTGTTGGTGTGGTCAGGCTTTAGGGAAATGCCCGCCTCATTGTTAGTAAATAACAATTTAACCCTAAATGCATTGTCATTTAGATTCAAGCTATTATCACTCCATCCTTTTGCTGGATTGTATGTTATGGTCACATTTTGGTGCCTAAGCTTTAACACTTTATTTACTTATAACCTTTCTTTAACATAGCATTTTCTGTCTCTAAGAAGATATGTCCTAAATGTTATGTTTAAAGTACACTATATTTTTGGTGGTAATTGTCATCTTAACTTTTCCTGCATTATCCTGATAATATCCCTAATTAGCACAATTCTGGCAAACCACCGAATAGATCTGAGAGAATGCCATATTTAGGTCAACAAGGTATTACAAAGTATTACAAATTATGGCCACTACAGATGTAGTAACACTTTCAAATGCTACAGGATCCTGGTTGTAATTTTTGCCATGCATTAAGGGAAGCCCACATTAAAAAAGTGTGGAATGTTAAAGGGATTAAACGAAAATTTGCAAAATGGCCCCGATTAAAATATGCATAAAATAACAATTTACCAATACAGCGGCCATTCTGCATTGATAACATTTAGCCAAAAAACAAATGATGGATATATAAAATGTATCAGAATCTCTCTTAAATCTTGTTGACTGTAAATATGTCAGTTTGTGCACTTTTACCATGGGGGAGAGAAGGTAGCAGTACTGCCCCTATTTGTATAATGTTTACATGTTCTCTCTCTAGCCACAGGGGCTTTCTGCTGGTTTTTCACAAAAACATGTACATCTGTTTAATTACGAGCTCTAAATTGGCCCTGTTTCCTGCAATGCCATGAGCCCTAAATATAGTAGGTGGCATGCCAGACCTCATGCCTGACACTGGCCTTGGATTAATCATGTTCACAAATGAACGTATGTACTTAAAAGGTTGGGTCCTCCACATGTTGGTTATGTTTATGCAATGTAAGTCTGATTTAGAATAGTTTACCCCAAAACTGCAGGAACAGGTTCTGATACCACATCCTGAAAATGTATGGATGGTTGTGGCTTATTCAAATGATCCTGATAAAGAAAACCCAAGCCACTGTTTATTAATACTGTTTTCATATTACACCCAGATTCAGTCTGAGCAAGCCTAAAATTTCCTTTCCCGGTTTGGCACCAGCAATTCAGGAAAAAAGCACTATAGTGAAGCATATGAAGATAATCCACAATGGTGGCTTTAACTTGGAGGCCTGCATGGAGTACAAGCCCTTGACTCCCTGACAAGAATCATAAGAGCCCTGGCAACCCTCAAATTTGAGATTCACAACCCTGACAGCGCCTATGATGCTGTTTGCACTGACTAGTCCTGCTGAGAGCAAAGGGGTTCATGAAGAGGCTCTGGGGTTGACCCAGGTTTCCAAGAGTGCTTCTGTTGTTCCAATGAATGCCACTTGGAGGATAACACGGCTTACTATCTTAATCACCTTGATCGCATTTCTGCGGTTGACTATATCCCTAACCATTGAAGACATTCTCCAGTCCTGAGACATGACAACTGGGATCGTAGAAAACATGTTTACCTTTAAAGAGCTGACATTCAAAATGGTAGACGTGGGTGGACGGTGCTCTGAACGAAAAAGTGGGTTCACTGTTTTGAAGGGGTCAGTGGCTATGACCTTAAGCTGTATGCCGATAATCAAATGGTAGGTACAATGGCTTTCATTTGTTTATCCTGGGTGTCTCACCAACTTCCTCCTGACAAAACTCAGACTGCTTGAAGAGCAAAATTACCAGTAAATGCAGATAGTTTAGTGGAGGCCCACAGTGACAAAGCTTTAGGACAGGGCTTTCTATATTTTTCCCTGACTTTACATGATACACTAGAACTTCTGATTCCCCAGATACTTTTGGCATGCTACATAATGCAGAAGGCAAAAACATCTGATTGGCATCAAATTTTCTTTACAACAAGGTTGTACGCCTTTAGCTCGGATTGATTAAACCGGGAAAGGAAATTTTAGGCTTGCTCAGACTGAATCTGGGTGTAATGCGAAAACAGTATTAATAAACAGTGGCTTAGGTTTTCTTTATCAGGATCATTTGAATAAGCCACAACAATCCATACATTTTCAGGATGTGGTATCAGAACCTGTTCCTGCAGTTTTGGGGAAAACTATTCTAAATCAGACTTACATTGCATAAACATAACCAACATGTGGAGGACCCAACCTTTTAAGTACATACGTTCATTTGTGAACATGATTAATCCAAGGCCAGTGTCAGGCATGAGGTCTGGCATGCCACCTACTATATTTAGGGCTCATGGCATTGCAGGAAACAGGGCCAATTTAGAGCTCGTAATTAAACAGATGTACATGTTTTTGTGAAAAACCAGCAGAAAGCCCCTGTGGCTAGAGAGAGAACATGTAAACATTATACAAATAGGGGCAGTACTGCTACCTTCTCTCCCCCATGGTAAAAGTGCACAAACTGACATATTTACAGTCAACAAGATTTAAGAGAGATTCTGATACATTTTATATATCCATCATTTGTTTTTTGGCTAAATGTTATCAATGCAGAATGGCCGCTGTATTGGTAAATTGTTATTTTATGCATATTTTAATCGGGGCCATTTTGCAAATTTTCGTTTAATCCCTTTAACATTCCACACTTTTTTAATGTGGGCTTCCCTTAATGCATGGCAAAAATTACAACCAGGATCCTGTAGCATTTGAAAGTGTTACTACATCTATGCAAATAAAAGCAGAGCATTTGTGAACAATTGGGATGATTTTTGGGAAAGGCCTGGATTTTTCAGAAGAGATGGTCTTCATCCTAACTGGAGGGGATCTTATGTATTATCCCAAAATATGGCAGCAAAACTGCCTGGTTGACTGATTAGAGCACCATCCAGGCCGCAGTCATGTGATCTTAAATCACAGGCTGTTCTTTATCCCACCTGTTATTTTCCTGAAGCTGTTACCCATAATCCCTGTTGTGGGGCATCCAGTAAATTTAGTCTTGAAACAAACCATAAATTAATTGATAACCAAAAAATAAGGTGTATAATTAGACCAAGGGATAAAACTAGACACTCCACCAGGGGCATCTGTAATAGAAATTTAATTCAAATTAAAACAAAAAATATATCAGCAGTTCAGAAAGAACCATGCAGTTTTAAATGCTGTTTATTGAACATTCGCTCTCTTGGCACTAAAGCTGTTTTGGTAAATGATATAATATTAAGTACAAAATCTGATCTGTGTCTTCTTACTGAAACCTGGCTTAGTAAATGTGACACTGTTCCCCTAGCTGAGGCGTCACCAGATGGATACTCGTTCCTTCATAAGTCTAGAGATTCTGGTCGAGGAGGAGGCCTTGGAATAATTCATTGTAACAAAATGCAAATCACTCCTAAAAATTTAGGCAACTTTACATCCTTTGAGGCATTCATTTTAAATATTAAAACAGATTCCAACACAATTATAGTGCTAGTCTACAGACCACCAGGGCCATATTCATTGTTCATGACTGAATTTAGCAACCTTCTGTCTGATTTGGCTATAAATTATGATCACGTAGTTCTGATGGGGATTTTAATGTACACATTGATGTGGAAACTGACACTTTTAGCAAATGTTTTACTTATTTGTTAAATTCAGTAGGATTTTGTCAGATTGTCAAAGGTCCAACTCATAATCATAACCATACATTAGATTTAATTATAACTTACAAAGTTGAAATTCAAAATTTAAATATTACTCCATTAAATGTAGTTATTTCCGATCACTTCTTAATTACGTTTGATTTAGTTCTGCCCATGCCAGCACTCAGATTAAAACAAAGACAGTGCGACATCTAGATTGTAATTCTGCTTCAAAATTTATAGATACCTTGAGTAAGTCGAGTGTAATTGTGGAAAACCATTTAGATCAGTTAACATCAAATGTAAACGTGGAAAACAATTTAGATCAGCTAACATCACATTATAATGTGACCTTGAGAGATGCTCTGGACACAGTGGCTCCCCTAAAACAAAAGTGATCAAAGCACATAGAAACTCTCCCTGGTTTAATGAAAACACTCGAGCTCTTAAATTAGAGTGTCGAAAACTGGAGCGCAGATGGAGAACAACAAAGCTACATGTCTTTCAAATTGCATGGACAGAGAGTGTTAATAAATATAAAAGGCCCTCTTTAAAGCTCGCTCAGAATACTATTCTACATTAATAGATAGCAATAATAAAAATCCTAGGGTACTTTTTAGAGCAGTGGCTAAATTAACAAATGGGAATTCAGATCAACAGTGCAAAATACCAACAGATATTAGCAGTACAGACTTTATGAACTTCTTCAATGAGAAAATTAAAAATATAAGATCCCAGATCTCAGCATCACAGTACAAACCAAATACTAGCTTAGCAGACCCTGCTCACATTGCATTCAGCACTTTAATAATTTTAATCCTGTAACTGAGCAGGAAGTCTTAACTTTAATTTAAAATGAAGCCCACTACTTGTTCCCTAGATCCAGTGCCAACAAAACTAGTAAAAGTGCAATGGATGTTCTTGCAGCACCATTCTAAACATTATCAATAGTTCATTACTGCATGGCACAGTACCTGATGCACTAAAAGTGTCAGTCATTAAACCTTTACTTAAAAAGTCAGACCTAGACCCACACATACTAAATAACTATAGGCCTATTTCAAATTTACCATTTCTCTCTAAAATACTAGAAAAGTAGTCGCCAGTCAGCTTCAGTCACACCTTACGCATTACAATTTATTTGAGAAATTCCAGTCTGGCTTTCGCACTGGTCATAGTACAGAAACGGCACTAACACGGGTTGTAAATGACATTCTGATATCCTCTGATGAAGGAAATTCCACTGTAATTATGTTGTTGGACTTAAGTGCAGCATTTGACACCATTGACCATTCTATTTTACTGCACAGGCTAGAAAACGATGTTGGGCTTACAGGCCCGTGCTCGCTTGGTTCAGTTCTTATTTATCAAATCGATTCCAGTATGTACAGAAATGTGCTGACAGTACTCCATCATTATACACAGAAGTTCAATATGGTGTCCGCAGGGCTCAGTACTGGGACCTTTACTGTTTTCACTTTACATGCTTCCACTGGGATCTCTCATTAGGAAACATAATGTTAATTTTCACTCGTATGCAGATGACACCCAGTTATACCTTTCATTTAAATCAAATGAAGTTTCTCCGATGTTGTCTTTAATTAGTTGTGTTAGTGAATTAAAGGAATGGATGAATGAGAACTACTTGTCTTTAAATACAGATAAAACAGAGATGTTAATTGTTGGAGGGAATGGCGCTGATCACAGCAATATTTTGTCGTCATTTAACTCAGTTGGAATCCCAATTAATTTTACTGAATCAGCCCGCAATCTAGGAGTTATCTTTGACTCTAGCATGTCATTTAAAGCATATTACAAAGTCGTCCAAAACATGTTTTTCCATCTTAAAAATATTAGGAAATTAAGGCGCTTTCTAAATAAACAGGATTGTGAGAAATTAATTCATGCATTTATCTCTAGTAGGATTGACTACTGCAATGCGGTGTTCACTGGCTGTTCAAACTGTTCTCTATACAGCCTCCAGTTAATCCAAAATGCGCTGCAAGAATTATTACAAGAACAAGAAAATATGAACACATAACCCCAGTTCTTAAATCTTTACACTGGCTCCCAGTTAAGTTTAGGGCAGATTTCAAAATCCTCCTTTTAACATATAAAGCATTAAATGGCCAAGGTCCGCTTACTTGTCTGAACTTATCATGACTTACAAACCTGAGCACATTAAGATCTCAAGATGCCGGTCTGCTTAGGATTCCAAGGATTAATAAAATAACAGTGGGAGGTCGAGCTTTTAGTTACAGGGCCCCTAAACTGTGGAATGGTCTTCCTGCTTCCATAAGAGATGCCCCCTCGGTCTCAGCCTTTAAATCCCGGCTGAAGACTCACTACTTCAGTTTAGCATATCCTGACTAGAGCTGCTGATTAACTGTACATACTGCATCTCTGTTGTTAGTCATTAGCACTATAACATAAGTAACATGATAATTATATTTGAATACTAACCCTCACCTATTCTGTTTCTTTTCTCGGTACCCAAATGTGGCCATTGGTGCCACGGCCCACCTGCCAAGTTGTTTGCCTGCCTATGGTAAAGTCATCCCTGATGGAGGATCACAGGAATCATGGGAAAGAGGGTCCTTTCATCGGAGCAATGTTTCAGCCGTGGCATGGCCAAATGGAGATGCAGCTAGATGGATGAGGTCTCCAGGACTCTAAAAATATCGAAACCTAATTATGTCATATCATCTACTGTTAAACCGTAATTCTAAAATTTTTATTATGCTGTCTTAAGGAATTGTTCTGTTGTGTATATTGTATTGTATTGACCCCTACTTTTGACACCACTGCTGCCCAACCTACCTGGAAAGGGGTCTCTCTTTGAACTGCCTTTCCGAGGTTTCTTCCATTTTCCTACAAGGTTTTATTGGGAGTTTTTCCTTGTCTTCTCAGAGAGTCAAGGCTGGGGGGCTGTCAAAAGGCAGGGCCTGTTAAAGCCCATTGCGGCACTTCCTGTGTGATTTTGGGCTATACAAAAATAAACTGTATTATTGTATTGTATCTGTAGTGGCCATAATTTGTAATACTTTGTAATACCTTGTTGACCTAAATATGGCATTCTCTCAGATCTATTCGGTGGTTTGCCAGAATTGTGCTAATTAGGGATATTATCAGGATAATGCAGGAAAAGTTAAGATGACAATTACCACCAAAAATATAGTGTACTTTAAACATAACATTTAGGACATATCTTCTTAGAGACAGAAAATGCTATGTTAAAGAAAGGTTATAAGTAAATAAAGTGTTAAAGCTTAGGCACCAAAATGTGACCATAACATACAATCCAGCAAAAGGATGGAGTGATAATAGCTTGAATCTAAATGACAATGCATTTAGGGTTAAATTGTTATTTACTAACAATGAGGCGGGCATTTCCCTAAAGCCTGACCACACCAACAGAGAGACACGTCACGGTAATGTAGAAAAGGGCGTGGCTTTACAGTTAAGGTGCACTGCGTTCTGTACATTTTTGTTTTAACATTTAGCTTTATGCCTCTAGCGATTTTTGTGACTTCAGCATTATAGGGTCAAGTTGAATATGAATGATATCAATTGGAAAGGGCTTAAATCATGTAAGCGTTATGTTTTACCGAGAGATCGTTTCTTAGGTAGCCACGTGTATTTTAAAGTTGATGTAAATGGGTATACATGCAAACCATATGAAACTAGATCAATTTTGACATTTACACGATTAACGCGGCTGAAAAACAGTATCGGAAAGAGCTGTGTTTGTACTCGGCATATAAATAACTTTTTATCAAGTGCCATAGACAGCGAGAAACCGCTGTGCTCAACGCGGAGGTTTTTAATAACTTTTCTCGCGAGCTTTTAAAGTTCATTGTGCATTTTGGTATATAAGAGAGAAGCGTTAGTAGGAAGTAGTTCGTCTAATAATATTGTTCTTAGACCATAGGTATGTAAAAAGGCTTTGACATTTGCGATTAACGTGTTAACAAAGAGCAGGGTCTTATGAATTTTAAAGGCAACTTATATTCTCAAACCCCTTTGAATGGTGTGGGGTTGGTTTAATAATCGTACGATTTTCCGATTTCATTAAATAAAAAGCATGAATTGTTACAATAAATATTTTAACACTAAAGTTTGTTCCCCAAGCGTTTAAAATTGGCGGTCAAATGTGGTCGCATGGCAGGGTGCTTCGTGGTTCTCGCTTTTGATCAACTGAAGTTTAACACCAGAGATATCCATGTTCTGTGAAAGAAAGTTTGTTCCACCTTTAAAATTGCAACTGAAGTTTAATACCAGAGGTAACCATGTTCTGTGAAAGAAAGTTTGTTCCCATTTAAAATTCACGGCCAAATGTGTTCTCATGGCGGTGAAAGAAAATGTATTTCCCCAGGATTTATAAAAGGAGGCACACTTGCGGGTAATTGAATATTTCACTTTATAGAGTTTTTAAGACAGTTACAGCTACGAGAACTATACATGACTAAAAAGCATGAAAAGTGTTTATAAAATGAGGTCGTGTCGTGAGTTTATATCTTACCGCGGGTCTGTGAATATTTTCAGAAGGTTACACATAGCTACAGTATAACGGCAAGACGTGTATATACTGTATTTAATTTCTTAATGTTTATAAGATGAGGCCGTGTATGGTGAGTTTATAACTTAGAACTTTAGGAGTGAACATTTTTTTTTAGAAAATCACACATATGCGTGGCTTTGCATGCAGGATAAGTGTACTGTATATTTAATATTAGTTTTGAATCTAGTGCTTATCAAATAAAGACGCGTGTCGTTAACTTATAACTTAGAGCAGAGAGTCCCTATCGTTTTTAGAAAATTGTATATTTAATTTTAGTGGGGTGTTCGCAGAGACAGTGCTGAAAAGCGTGTTAAGAATTTTAGTAAAAATCAGAAGGAGTGTATATATTCTTAATCGCTTTGATTCGGGGTGAGAATAAGTATTTTACTTTATGATATAAAAATAGAACACGTTTAAATTAGATTAAGACTTTTGTTAATTGATAACATGAAGGGCGCCGACTCCCTTTGGGGACCTAATTGCTGTAACGTCTGGCTAATGCCTAAAACAGCCGGTAATCAGAAAGGCCCTGGTAATTAAATTAAGAGACAGGCCTTGATCGATCATGTTTGGTGCATTCGATGGGGGGAGGTGCGTAATTGAAAAACGAGTCTTTTTAGCTTAAGTTTTTTGAACCGGTGAAGTTTACAAAGAGGCGTTCAGGCATTTGGAGTGGCCATGTATTTTCGTGCTTTTGATTCTAATGCAGCTTATACCGTTTTTAGAAATTTGTATATTTATTTTCTTACTATTAGTTTACAACTTAGAGCGGTTGTGTGAATATTTTATAGCATTTTTATGTAGTCATGCATATGCGTTCGTTTTAGTTAGTCTGGTTTGAGGGGGTGAACATCATTTCAGTTATGTGGTGAATGAAAGATAAAGAGCGCTGCGGTGTGAATTCAAAACTTGGAGGCGGAGTGAAAATCGTTTTTATTTACGGGTGTGCCGTGAGCTTAGTTTGGTTTGAGTTGGCTATGAAGGAAAGACTCTTGTCGTGAACTTATAACTTGGAGGTGGAGTGAAAATCGATTTTAGAAAATTTTATTTTCTTGTATGGGAGTAGGGTTTTAGTGGTGCTTGCGTTTTCTTTGTCCTGCCTACGTTGTGGTTGTCAGCTTGTTGAAGTAAGAAGGAAAGTGAATATAAACCATTGATTAGTTCTTTTATTTGATAATTTACTACCACTTGCCCATCTGGGAAGGGATATTACAGTATATTTTCTTACAATTAGTTTATAACTTAGAGCGGTTGTGTGAATATTTTATAGCATTTTTATGTAGTCGTACATATGCGTGGCTTTGCATGCTGGATAAGTGTATATTTAATTTTATAATATTAGTTTTGAATCTAGTGCTTATAAAATGTGGCCGTTAGTTTATATCTTAGCGCGGGTCTGTGAATATTTTCAGAAAGTTTACACATAGCTATGACGGCAAGACATGTTTGTATTTAATTAATTAATATTTAATTTTGAATCTAATGTTTATAAAATGAGGTCGTGAGTTTATATCTTAGCGCGGGTCTGTGAATATTTTCAGAAAGTTACACATAAGCATAGCTATGACTGCAAGATAAGTGTATATTTAATTTCACAGTATTAATTTTGAACCTAATGTTTATAAAATAAACCCACGTGTCCTAAGTTTATAAATACATTTTCATACTTTTATAGTTTCATATTTACATAAATTATATTTTCATAGTTCATATTTTCATATGTGCATAAATCATATTTCATAAATCATATTTCATATTTTCATATTTCATAAATCATATTTGGGGCGGGGCTTAATATCATCCATCATATTTGGGGCGGGGCTTAAAGTCATCAATCAAATTCACACCTCTTTTGACACTAACTATCTTAATTTACTACTTGCACTTTTATTCAAGACTATAACCGAAGAAAAAAGAAACTCACAAGTACACTGCAGAGCTTCCTGTGTTTGAGCGAAAAGGGCATGCTCAAAAAATACACATGTAACGCCACGAAAAGTGCACACAAACACTTCAGTTCACAAGCATTGGTACGAGAATGCAGTCAGACTTCTTTTTAGGGCACATACACCATCCAGATGTTATTTATTTGGATTTATTTACTTACTTCCTAAATAGTGCAGAGCTATAGCGCGTCTTTGTGTGAAAACAGCAGTGTCAGATGGGGAAAGGGGGGTAGGGTAGGATTGTGAACGCGACTGAGAGAATGAAACTGAATAATAATAAAAAAACAAAGCTAACCTTTAAAAGTATCATACATTTACACCGGCTATTACAGACTGAAATCAAATGTATGTTTTTATTCTAAAATAGTAAGAATAAGTGCAGCTCACTTCTCAAAACTGACTCGTCAGGGATCGAACCCGTGAAGTTTTGATTACCAGTCAAGTGTTGATACCATTGCGCCACTGAAACAGTCATAGTGAATGCATGTCAATGTCGCACCCTAATGCGTGTTATTTTTCTGCAGTTATATTTTTGAATAAAAGCGCATTTGTTCTGTTATATTTGTAACTTTTGTGAAAATGTTTCTTTGATATTTGGGCATCAGGCTTCAAACATTATAAACTTCATGTCTACATTTTGTCAATTATTACTAAAACATGAAAAACATTTCTTTTTTAATTGTTTACAAAGATCGCTGTAGACACGGAACACACATGAAATGCGATATAGTATTTATAAAAGGTGTCATTTTGCTTGACTTTTCACTCTATACAACTCCAAGCAACTGACACACAAGTAAACAGACTTGAGCTGAGAAAACTGTGCGCTGGTGGGGGATGTGATAGCAGACTGCTTGCTGTTTGCTGCTTATCAACACATTTAAAGGACAAAAGACGCTGATGGAGAGGTGAAAAGGGACGGATCTATGAGTTTTTTTGTAGGCTCTGGTAATTGTAGTGTTAAAGCCTAACATTTTTACTTCTTGTGAAGACATGCAAGTGTCCGACGATAGGTGGGCTCACTGTGTAAATCTGGTTTACAACCTAAAGCCTACTGATCTGCTGTCCGCCAAAATGCATTGCACTATGCAGACGAATGACCTACATATGTGACGTGTGACACTACATGGTGATTCAGTGATACAAGGAGAGACAAGGGGACCTCACATGAAGTTTGTATTAACAGACCACCTGTGTGTCACGTATGAACTCTTGTGTGGTGAGGACCACTTCACTGTATGTGAGGATGAGGAGGGGAATGACAACAACATGACACACACAAACTCCTGTAAAGTCGTACGTCTGCCATCACTGAGCAGCTTCTGCTAATTGTTCAAGCAAAACTGAACTCGTATGATGGAGATGATGGTCCTTTTGTATTTTCTGTTGAACGGTTCAGAGCTCTGTTGAAAAACATCACTTGCTGTTACTCTAATACAGTAAGAATTTAATACAAGTAATATTAATATAAAATAGTGAATCTAAGCATTAAAATATAGTCAAAGATTGTTCTGGAGAGATCTTGACATCATTTCTATCTTTATTAAGAACTTTCATTGTCCTTATAGTGATAACGGCTAACAGACACATGCAGTATGGTGCTCCTCGGTGTTTCAAACCCGACAGACACAGTCATTTAGTTTTGCTTGATACAAAGTTATAAATCAGTGACACAGCAAATGTCTTCAAAATAAAAAGCACATCAGTCAGCGCTGCTGCATTGGAATTCTGAGAGTTTAGCTGCCACTGCCACAGAGAAATGCATGTTGTGTGTTTGATGATTTAAGAAAAGAAAGACGTCCAGTAAATCAGACAAAGACAATCAGCACAACGTCAGACTGACAGAGAGCAACGGGGGGAATACTGTCTGGAATTTAATGTGAGGGTCCGGAAAAGACAAAAACAGACAGCTGTTACTGCACACTGTATGTGTGTGTGTGTGTGTGAGGGCCTCTCATGAGCACAGGGTGGTCCAGCACACTCCATTCAGGAGTCAGAGGGGCTCTGAGCAGCACAGGACATGATGGAGTGTCAGACCACCACTGGGCACAACCTCAGCTCATCTGAACCTGCTGATTTAATGTGCTGCTCACTGTGATGATGAAAGAAAGTCAAAGTGACTGAGAACAAAAAACAAAAACAGCAGACAGAGGAGAAGAAGGAAACTGCAGAGAGCCAGCAGCTGACCACTGTGGAGCTGTGAGGAGAGACCACCGCAGCCCTGAGCGGCTCCTGACAAACAAATATAATGAAGACATCTGAGATTTGATGAACTTATTAGTGAGTAAGAACTGAAATGAACAAACAAACATCCTGAGAGAATTTGTGAAGCAAACACAGCAGAGAGTTGCCTCATGTGAATTATGTCAGCCGAGAGAATATGGCAGTCACAGGGCCTCAGTGTATAAACATCTCAGTGTGCAGGCAGGACGGCTCAGTCAGAGACAGACATGGAGTTTAAACAACTGAGATTTGGTCGTTGCTTTCCTCACAGTAATGCATCTTGTCGTAAACTAATTGTTGAAACTGAAGTTTATGGAGTTTATTACGCCTTCTCGTGTCTTTTGCTTTCATCGACAATCTTTGGAAATCTTCTTGTCATCATTTCTATTTCTCATTTTGTTCAGCTGCACACGCCGACTAATCTTCTGATCCTTTCACTCGCAGCGGCCGATTTCTTAGTGGGTTTCTTTGTGTTGCCCTTTTCTTTGACTCTCATGATTGACGGTTGCTGGTACTTTGCAGTTATTTATTGTTATTTGTATCAGGCACTTGCAAATATTCTTAGTGTAGTTGTTGTATATAATGTGGTTTTAATATCCATTGATCGTTACATTGCTGTCTGCTATCCATTCTTTTACAGCTCAAAAATAACTTTAACTGTTGCAAATGTCAGCATTGCTGTAGTGTGCGTGTTTGCAGTTTTCATTACAGTTGTAGGTTTATGTTTGAGTTACATTGATGTAGAGGAATGTGAAGGATCTTGTATAGTATTCACTTATGATGAAGTGGCCATTTTTGTTTTAGTCACAACTTTTTTTATTCCTTATTCACTGATGATTGGTTTTTATATCAGAATATTTGTGGTTGCAAGAAGCCATTCAAGAGCCATCAACTGTATGATAGAAAAGAGACAAACTGAGGAGGTGAGTGACAGAAAAATATCAAAACCGTCTGAAAGAAAAGCCGCAAAAACATTAGGAGTAGTCGTGGGGGTTTTTATTATGTGCTGGCTTCCTCTTTATATATACAATCTTTATAATGATGGTAGTAACCTAATCACACGCATCATCAGGAATATCCTTGTGTTGCTAAGTGAAGTGAACTTTGCAGTTAATCCAATTCTTTACGCTTTTTTGTATTCCTGGTTCAGAAAAGCACTCAAAATCATCCTGACATTTAAAATATTCAGAGGAGCTTCTTCTGTGATCAATTTACTGTAAATGTTAAAGAAAATAAAAAAAAAATTTCTCTGCTTAGATTTTTTATATTATTTGTACATTATACCTTTGCTCATGCTTCATATTATTAGTTGAAATACCTGAACATATATCTTAAAAACAAAATCATTTCATATTCGCTGTATTGTTTTGATGGCTGTTTTTGTTACAATTGTACTTTATTCATGTAGAGTGTGCACTGTTTATGAATATTGCTTATTTCACCACAATTATTGTCATAAATCTTCTTTTTATGTGAATGTGTAATAAACAGCACTTGAAATTCCTATAAACACTTCAGTGTTTCTTGGTGACTTTATTTTTTTTTTTTACATTGTAAAATGATTATTGCTATTTCCATGATTTTGGGTCAGAATTATTTATTTGATCATAAATTGTTATGTAATGTGCTGAATTTTACCTAATATAAGGAAATGTAAAAATCTTTTAACATCTGCAGTTACAATTTGCACAGACGTTCAGATTTCACAACTAAAATTCCACAGCTGATCTCAGACAACGGCCGAGATTTGTCTAATTCTATGAAAGTTTCCTTCATTGTTTTAGTTTGGTGTCAAAATAAACATTTCATTTCATTGTGAAGTTAATGTTTCCTATTCCTGCACTTTAATCTGCACTCCTCCTCAATAAGGCAGCAGACGACAGACGAGTGCAGATGGAGCAGTCGGCCTTCACTCCTCACACTGCTGGCTCACTAAATGACACTCAGGTGACTGTGAGGAACTGAAATGGACGACTGAGAAGGTCAAATGAGGTTTGATGTCCACAATTAAACGTAGGATTTGCTGCTTTAGACTGACATTTGTTAATATTTGTGAAGTCTCATTAGCCGCAGCTGCTCACCTCATAGAGAACACAATTAATACTTCAGAGAACAGCATTGTGTTCAATTCTAGAAAAACAGAAACCATAAACTTAAACTAAACCTTTATTAATTTACATATGGATCGAAATAACTTGCTGCCTATGCCCACTGTTTAATAATATTTTAAATAATTGTTATAAAGTTCTTCCTTCTTTTTCAAACCACCTTTACATGATTTTGATTTTTTCATCTTTATAATCCTCACTGCTATCCCATCTAGTAGGTTGCTGCACTAAAGTATTTTTCTATAAAATATTCATGCAGACATTTTCTTCTTTATTTCATTATCGTGGTTCAAGTTGTCTCTTTATCAGTTTTTAGTGATTCTACGATGGTGGATGTGAGATTTGCTGTTATTTCTCTGTCATTATCAGTAAATAATCAAAACTATTGTGATATACTGTGGTAGAAATTGACTGGCACCCCACACTGGGTAATAAAACACCAGCAGGAGAAAAGCGTCAGTCAGTCTTCTTCATCATGAAGTCTGACCAGAGGAGCACAAGCACCTTATTATAAGTGTGACTAAGGAGGGCCGCCTGTCTCTCTCTATTCACACTCTTCATTCATAAGATCACAATGCCAAGGAGTTCATCACATAATCAGAAAACCTTTAAGGCTTTGGACTTCAAACCCTGAGGCTGTGGGTTCAAATCCCCCCACTGACGCTGTGTGCCCCTCAGTAAGTCACTTCACCCATCTGAGCACCAACTGGAGAAAGAAAAGTAAAGCAGCCAATCGTATCTGAAATGTTGTAAGTCACTTTGGATACAAGTGTCAGCCACATAAATAAATGTGAATGTTAACCTGATTAGCTTATCCAGTTGCTAACAGGACGTCACCAAACATCGAGACCTTAGATGGTCACGCGGCCCACTCGGCTGATTGACCGTCCTGTTAACTCAGGAGTCTGTGACTGTTTAGGTGTTTTTAAAAGTTCACTCCGCACACGACAGGCACGTCCTTGTCATTCTCAGCCCTTTGGGTGACTTTATGTTTCCTTCTGTTCAGGCGGGTCTGTCAACAGGAAACTTAGCCTGAGCAGAACAACAGAGCAAGCAGCGCACTTTAAAGATGACTTTCATCTTCTTATTCCAAGGCTTGCTTTTTTCTTTTCTTGCTATAAAGTCACTTAAAATGCTTTTTCCTAATAATTCAAACCTTTATCATAGCGAATATCAAAAATTACAGATTCAGCTTTTAAGCATAAGCTCAGCAGAATATGAGACTCAGCATAGACACGGCAAATCATGAAGCTGAGTTCCTTTAAACAGTAAACCTCCATTACATGCTAGGAGCCCCTAGAACCAGGGTTCAAATTCAACTGTGACACTATAAAAATCCACACCACAAAATAAAACACATCAATAATCCAGGAAGACTGTCCAGGACGCCTTGAGGGACCGGAAGAGGGCGTGCGCCCATCTGGGATCACGTGGGGCCGCCACCCTGGTTGCTTTGGGGGCCACAGGTTGAGGGCTTTGAAGCCCAACCCTGTAGGGGCCCGTGGTCACCACCAGGGGGCGTCCCGATGCCTTGGGGACCCTGGACCTCAGCACTTCCGCCACACCAGGAAGTGCTGGGGGGAAGAAAAGCAGGGACACCCGGAGAGCTTCCGGGAGTACAGCCGGCACTTCCACCACACAGGGGCGTGTCGGCGGGTGATTGCCGGAACCCACCTGGAGCACATCCGGGTGCTAATAAAAGGGGCCGCCTCCCTTCATTCGAGGCTGGAGTCGGGTGGAAGAAGGACTAAGCAGAAGAGAGTGGAGGCATTGTGTGTTGGCCAGGACTTTGGGCACTTGGGGTTTTGTGTGCACTGTCTTTGTAAATAGTTTGTAAATAAACGTGTGGTGGGGGAAAAAGAACATGTCTGCCTGTCTGTGCCCGGGTTACGTTCACAAGACGTAAAGCCAGCACTGAGAATCAAAAGGCCGCTGAGCGACTGCCCATTCAATGTGTCCATGCAGAGCCTTCACGGCGGCCTCTCCGTTCCAAAGCAGCCTGATGAATGTCTGCAGTTCTCGTGTTCTCCCCGTGGCCTGTGATGGACGAGCACCCAGTGCTTTGGTGGAGGTTTGGGGCTCTGGATTGTCCACTCCATGCCTGCTTCATCCTCTAATGCTGGACCCTGAGGAGACAAAATGGACCTCTGTGGTGATGTGAACAGCAAAGCAGCTGAAATATTTGTGAAATAACACAGTATGATTTGTAAAATAAAACAACTATTTTATGAAAAGATTAGTTTATTTCTTTATATTTGCATTTGTGATGTGAGTTCACCAGTAGACTTGACCCATAAATTGTGTTTGAAGGTATTATGGTCTGCACTGTATAAGACGATTCCTGACGGACTCTCAGCTCCTTTATTTCTGCTCTGCTCAGCTGATGCTTTACTTGTTCCACTTTAAGAGTTGCCCCCTCATTTCAGACCCCCTTGTGAGTTTGTTCAGAAGGTATTATGATGTGGTGGTCCGCACTTCTGCCCTTTTGATTTAGTGTTCTTGTTCCACTCCTTCGCCGGTCACTGCCGGTGTTGAATCTCCATGTTCTCTCTTTGCATGTGTGGCTTTTACTCTTCAGGATGGCAGAAGACTTTTATTATCCCAGAGGAAAATTTGTGAGCAGCAGGAATGTGTGACACGTAGGACATTGTTAAACAGGGACAAGAAAATAATAAAAGAGACCACACATGACAGCCATTGTTGTAATCAGCACACACACCATAAGACTTCTACAAATCAGAATAATGATTCTTGATCAATAATAACGACGAGCACACAATAATAATTCAGAACTCCACAGGACTCCTGCAGCTACTAGAATTCAGAAGTCTGAGAGCTCTGAGATAAAAGAAGGACTTCAGTCTGGGGGTCTTCACCCTTGAGACCCTAAATCAGCAGCTTGATGGCACCAAGTGACACTTTAGTGACAGAGGATGGCTGCTGTGTGACAGAATCAAATTGGCCTTCTTTACCACTTGTTTGTGATGGCGGTCAGTGACAGAAGGCTGCTGCGGACCCCCACTTTCACTGCTCATTTTAATGTTGTTAGTCACACAGTTTTCGTTCTTTATACTGAGATTCATCACATAACTTTCATTCATTCATCTTCCACACCTGCTTATCCAAAGCAAGTCACAGGGTAGGTGAAGCCAATCACAGCAAGCACTGGCCACAAGGCAGGAACAAACACTGGATAGGATGCCACTCCATCACAGATGAACACACACACACACAGACCCCTGAACTGACTTGATCAGATTTGTCTTGTAGCAGGTGTGATGCCCACTTTCAGAGCCCAGTTTCAGTCTCCATACTTTCATTGATTTCCCCTCAGCTGACGAGATTTCAAAGCCCCCGTATTCACAGGTCACCATCCAGGACACACAGTTATTCTCATCAGAGTTCACTAAAATATCTTCTGCCCCTAAACAGTGAGACGTGGACTGAGTGGTCTCAGAAGCAGACCCTCTTACTGCCCTCCTTCAGTTAAAGCAGTGAAGACATGTCTTTAGATATTCGTTTCTCCTCCTGTGGCTTTAGGAGACAAATCTCACGAGAAATGTAACGTTAGTCAAACATCTCAAACGGCGTCAATAACAGTTCTTCTAGCCTTCATAATTGACTTGTAATTTATTGTATGCATTTATGACAAACATGTTCTGAAATTATTCTCATAAAGATGACATTAAGATAATGGAGAGGAGCAGCATATTGACTGGCAGGAGCAACTTAGTATTTTAGTGTATTCTGTTGTAATAAATACAAGAAAAGCAGATAAAGATTTGGGGTATTGTGATGAACTCCGTATAATTGTCAGTTCAAGAACAAAACCAATTAAATAACAATTGGTCTCTTTTCAAACGTGAGTCTCCATTTGACCAACTCCAATGTAGAGGTTGACCCATTTTTCAATTCAGAGGACAGGAAGAGGTGGGTTCAGGTGGCCAGGAACTCAAGTGTCGTCATTCAGGATGTGACTGTCATCACTGCTTCAGCACAGGAAGAAAGACAAAAAGAATTAGGTAACAGCGCCAACCCCTGGCTTGGAGTGTAATCACATTTATAGGAATCTTAAAGTTGTCGGGTTGGCAATCTTAACCATGAGGTCATGTCTCCAAGAAAGCGCGTTGGTGTTGGCATGGAGGGAACCACAGAAATGTAGGACTTTCAATTTAAATGGGGGGAGGTCCAACAACCGTTGAGTGACGCATGGGCTCGACTCTTTGTGCAGCACCATTCACTGTAAAGTTGCAGGTCAGTGATTGGAGTGAAATTCATGGCTAAGCAGGTAGTACCTCAGCTGATAGGTAGCCCACTTAATCACCAATGCTTCCCTTCCCACAGTCACATACCTGGTTTCCCAGTCCAATAGTTACTGGTTCAGGACATGACAAGGTGTTGTACACAATCAATGCTCTGCTTCAACAAGACCTGTGTCCAAAGCATTGGAATGGACAATAAAAGGCAGAGAAAACTCAGGCGCCAACAAGACTGGTGCAGATGTAAGGGCCTTTTTTAAGTCACAAAATACAGTTTATATTAATTGTCCCCAACCAGCATTTTAGGAGTCCACTTCATTGTCAAGTAAGTCAAGGGTGATACCTTTTCAGAAAAATGAGATACAGCTAGACTTGATTAACGTGGTAAGTGTTCGGCAAGGCAGCTGAAGCGCTGGATTATGGGATCTGTAGTTTATTGTGTTACCAGCGCCTCATATCCCCGGGCCATTAATAACAATAATACAGTGTATAAAATGATCTCGCGGGCCGGATATAATTACACCGGGCCGG